>NC_071273.1:16550142-16622642 GCF_023375685.1 Ictalurus furcatus
GGTCTGTTATGTAATATGTTAATTTCTTTGCGAACATACAAACTTCTATTTTTTTGTGTAAAATTAATATCGTTGAAGGGAAAAATATTGTTTGTAAATCTAAAAATGGCTCTTGATGAAACACCAATGCAGAAGGCATCAAATAAACATCTAAGATGAAATTTGTAATAAAAAAAAAAGATGGTGCCAAATACATTTTGCACAATGCGTTGTTTATTTATATATATATATATATATATATATATATATATATATATATATGTGTGTGTGTGTGTGTGTGTGTGTGTATATATATATATATATATATATATATATATATATATATATATATATATATATATATATATATATATATATTTTACACACACAAATTTAAAATGCTAATTTTGTGTTTCTCTTTATTATACATAATGAGTTCTGCAACTGACTTCGCACAGTTTGTTCAACAAATATGATTACATCTGTGGCTCTCTATCCATATATATTAATTTATGATTTAATGTGATTACATTCTATATATAGGGATCCACTATAATGTCAGAATAATATTGGTATCCGTATATAAGTGTTAAACAATATCAAATTATAGATCTGACGGATTCAAACTAATACTTGATAAACAGCAGTTAATAATAATAATAATAATAATAATAATACCTAATGCATTTGTTAAATTCTGGACGAGCAAAACGAAACAGAACGATGGTACATGAACTTAATTTTAACTTGATATGATTAATTGTTGCTTGTTTATTTATTTTGAAATGAATAAAATGTTATAAAAATAATAATAACGGGAAGTGTTACTGTACATCAAGATGTTATCATGTAAGGTTATGGGCAGCTGTTGAGCAAATCTGCAATTGTAGCCCATTTTGAGATGCTTTTCTGTTCACCACAGTTGTAAAGAGTAGTTATGTGAGTTAATTATAGACTTCCTGTCAGCTCTGAACCAGTCTGGTCATTCTCCTCTGACCTCTCTCATCAACGAGGTGTTTCTGCCTACAGAACTGCAGCAGTTATAGAAATACTCAAACCGGACCAACAATCATGCCATGGTCGAAGTCACTGAGATCACAAATTTTCCCCATTCTGAGGTTTGATATGAACATCAGCTTGAAGCTCTTGACCTTCATCTGCATCATTTTCTGCATTGCTCTGCTGCCACATAACTCTCTGATTAGAAAACTGCATGAATGTACAGATAAACCGTATTTTACTTGGGAATTTGTCGTTTCCCTGCGTGAAAGATCACATGACAAAATCTGCCAACTAACCCATTGATGCTAAGCTTTACAAGTCCAAATTCACATCTATAATGCTGGAACTTGCCAAACTTACCCTTAAGCTACAGTGCTGTAGTAGCACAAAGCCTATTAAATGTAGAAGCACTTTCACCAGCGCTCCCTTCTTTTCTGTATTGATTACCAGAAGCCTCCCTTTGCTTCACAGCTTCCAGTTCCTGATTGTGTAGCAGGACCCCAGGCCTTAGCCTTCGTTCCTCGGCCCTGCCCTACTTCTCCTTTGTTCAGTTTTTTTTCTGAGTGCTTCACTCCCCTGAGGAGGTCCTGGATTCTAAATCGATTCACTCTGAAGCCATTCCTCTGTCTGTTACCTCCGAATGACTGTCAAACAGGATCTGTAATTATTTGCTGTACTGCTAGGTGAATTCAGTTCTCTGACTGGATTGAAGGCAGTATTTTCTTTCTGCAATCCATTTACTGGACACCCACTCTGACTCCGATTTTAAAGAAGAGACTGATGCTGGTTGTTGATGGCTGCGGACTGTCACAGTGGGACATGGATTCTGCCCGTAAGCAATGAGATTTCACTTGTACAGGACCGATTTCCCTTTAAAACACATCGTAGCAAACCTGAAGCAGGCATAATAATGGAGGGTCTTGCAGAATAGCGAGTCGAAATGTTGTGACCAAATGTACAAATGAGCTGCATAGTTAATTCTGCTTGTCTTTGGGTCCTTTTTCCACTGTTGTGAAGCTGCACTGTAAAACAAACCATATAATTGGGTATAAGGAGACTTTACTTGTTGTCTGCATAAGAATGGAGACACTCCATCACTCAGCAGTCAGATGTCCCAGGGCTGCCTCTCTAGCTGATGAAATATTCAACATTTTCAGTGTGCTCATGTTACCAATCAGCATGTACAGACACAGACACACACACACACACACACACACACTCACACACATATATTGTAACTGGTAGTGGTTTATATCATTTCAAAGCTAAGGAAGGAGAAGGCTCCTGTGTGTGTGTGTGTGTGTGTGTGTGTGTGTGTGTGTGTGTGTGTGTGCTTTTTTTTGTTGCCCTACGGCTTGTTGAAGAGGTCCTTACTCCATGAGAAATTGTTTTTTTAACACAGAGTCAGCCCTTCTTCTTCTCTTATACTTCTCTACACTCCTCATGCATATTTAAGAGCAAATGTGAAATTGACAAACGCTCTGTTGACTAACCCTTTCACTTAATTAGCTTTCATTAATCGCCTCTGTTCGTTTTTTCTTTTCTTTTTTTTTTTTTATTTTAACCAAACTCTGTAGCCACTGGTGTTAGGAAAAGAAGGCAATGGGGTATGTAGTATACCCACTGTGATTTCATTTTACTGCTCTTTAATGATCGCTGTTTGCAGTGCTGTTTGTGCAGGCTTGGGCCCTGGGTTCTTTTCGTGGTTTTTGGAGTGCAGAGCAACTGCTCGGCCAGAGTTGGGAATAAAATGACGAGTCACTCCAGAATAAAGTGGTGCCTTAGCCATTATAGGCTGCCATTAACATAGCTCATGCTGCCTTTTTATTATGACCTTAGCTATTTCTTAGCTCTATTTGTCATAGCAATGATGAGGATGGGTTCTATGGTTACGGAGGTCATTACTTGTTCATTTGTATTGTGGGACTTGTCTACTCTTCAATGGGAATTTATTTCTCAGTTTAATATACTAGTTTTTCCGAACCCTCAATGTCACTGTGTAGAATAAACACAGGGGATTTTATTTATTTATTTATTTGTTTGTTTGTTTGTTTGTTTATTTATTTATTTTTGGTTTGTTTTGTTATTTCTTTATTCAACTTCCCATCTAGACCATGCTGAGTTCAGGTTCGAATTTGAATCCACATAGTGCCATTGTATCACACCCATAGTTTGTATTGGACATAATCACACATGAAACCATTTATTATTCATTATAGACTACTATATAACGGTTTACAATGACTCAGGGTAATACTAAGGTTAGTGTCATAACATTTTGCAACTTTTTCTATACTAATTGATGGTTTTTGATCAGATGGAAGTAATGGTAAGGAATAGTTTGAAGATCCGCCGTCATATTTAAGAGCTGGAGTGTTGAAATATCACAGCGCTGTGTACTGTAGAAGTGTAGAAGCAACTTTATGAGAAAGATGGTGGCTGTCTGTAAACTTTGCTTAACATTAGTTACTGGCAAGCATAGTCTAATGTGAGGAAATCAACCAAGTGACAGAAAAAGTAGAAGGAATCGGTGAAAGACAGCTCTCTTTTCAGACAGCCTTTAAACTCTCTGTTTGTGACACCACTGACAGGAGAAAAATCAATGCCCAAAGCCGTTTGAGTCATTCAAGATATTGTCAGATTTTATCACCTCTAGGGGTATACTGTGTGGCTGCATGACTGTTTTGACTCAATACATGCTTGTGCTAATTCCTCACAGGATGTGAACTGAGGTTTTTCTAGCTAGTTTACTTTAGACTGCGCTGTCAAAATATGAATTCCACTCCCCCCCAATTCCCAGCCACTAGCTAACTCTCCCCGATCACATGACCTCCCTACTAATCAGGGAGGGTCCGGGCTAACATGTGCTTTCTCCAAGACACGTCAAGCCGACCTCTGAATCTTTTCAAACTGCTGCTCATGCAGCGTCACAGGGCAGTGTGACACACTCGAAGGAAAGCGCTATCTGCCCTCTTCCACATACACGAGCATCCACACATGGCCCATTTTGCACTCTTGGTTTTTCGGGACTCTTCGAGATTCAATTTTGCGATCTCTGGATGGTTTTCCACTGCACCACTCGGGAGCTTATGGTAAGATCTTTAAATAAGGAAAAGTAGCAGTCTTTCTTCCCTGATGTATCAACCACAAACCAAAAGCAAAACATGACCCTAAAACTGTGCTTCTTCACCCATGTACTTTTCCAGCCTTACTAGATGCTAGATTGCTAGAATACTAGATGCTAATTCAAGGTGATTACAGCCACGAAAACAAGCCAAAAATACCAGAGTACTGACAGTCATTAAATGATTCAGATTGTACCTTATTATTTTTTAAAATTCAATTGGGTAGAGAAGCAGTGAGGAATAAAAAAAGATAATTACATTGGCTCAGGGTGAGCAACGCTTGAAAAGTTTACGTTTTAGTTTGGTGGTGTTTACTGAAGCAGGGATTATTCACGAGCGGAGCTGATAAAGTGGGAGTTGCACCAGAACCCCAGATAATTTGAAATGGGCTTTTTCAGGACTCCATTATCACCGGGTAAGGTAGAACTTTGTGGGACTTTCAATATGCAGATGCAAACTTTCTGTTGACTGTGTGGGTCTGTGTTAAGGAGCAAATTGGTCCATCATGAATGGAAAAGACACGTTTGATCTCGTGGAGAAATTTGAGTGGTCATTTCTTTTAAGCTTTTATTTGAAAAACTTGAAAAGCCTCTAGATTGTCTTTTCAATACTGAGGTTCCATGTAGTGCAGTCACACCACAAAGGTAAATGGGTGTACTGTATGTGTACAAGTATTTATCTCTTTTGGCACTTTTCCCGTGCACCGTACGGCTCGGCTCGACTCTGCTCACTTTTTGGGGGCTTTCCACTGTGGATAATATCTGGTACCTGGTATTTTTTTTAGTACGACCTCGATCGAGGTTCCAAGCGAGCCGAGCCAATATTAAATGTGAGCCACATATAGAGGGGGTAGGGGATTCTCCTTAACAAGTGGTTCTGTATTGTGCCTGAATAAATGTGTGTCATTTAATACATACTTTGTGTACGGTGATATTCTATTAATTGACTACAACATTATTCCTGCGTGATGGAGAGTGGAAGATGGCACCCACGTTGAGGCGGCCACTAAACTGCAGTGGAAAAGCAAGCAAAGTTAAGCGAGTCGAGTAGAGCCGTACCGTGCAGTAGAAAAGTGGCTTTTGTGAGGACCAAAAAAGGACCAAATGTGCTCACAATGATAGAATAATGTCAAGCGCCTCCACAAACATCCAGCCTTCACAGAAATACAGTGTTTTCACTGTGTATTTTTATTTAAAAAATTCCTTTAGTTTACTGACGTTAAGGTTAGGTTTAGGTGTAGGCATAGCACTGACTGCAATAAACATGGTCACTGGAAGGTCCTCACAATGATGGGTGAGAGAGACTGAGTCAGTGAGCCAGTGAACGAGCCGGTCAGTGAGTGTTTAGTGGGGGGTATTTTTTATATATATATATATATATTTTAGTGGGGACCAAATGTCCCCACAATGATAGAAATATCTGAATTGTATGAGTTTTGACCTTATAGAACATTTGAATATTTGACTGATCAAAAGCAGGAAAATTGCTTTTTTTTATTTAAAAAAAAAAAAAGAGAGAGCCTAAATGTTTCCTTTTAGTTACTGCAGTTATGATTAGGGTTAGATCTAGGTGTAGGATAGCATCACTCAGCTGCATTAATAATAATAATAATAATAATAATAATAATAATAATAATAAGCATAGAGAAACATTTCATTTCTACAAGCTGACCTATCACGATCAGCCAACAATTGACTTAGTCATGGCACTATAGGTGTGTGCGTGCGTGCGTGCGTGTGTGTGTTTACAAGTGTTGAAGTGCATTTCTGCACTGAATATGATAGAGGTCAATGAGGAGATGACTGAAAAAAGAAAAGAGTGAAAACACACACTGGAGCGGGATGATGAGACATTAATCACATAACGGTGACCTACATGAAATATTTGCTATGTGTGCAGCTCTTAGGTCACAGCTTTGGTCAGGTGTGTATGAACACACATTTGTAGCATATTTACGAGCACACACACACACACAGAGAGAGAGAGAGAGAGAGAGAGAACTATATCTCTATTTTCCTGTAATGCAACACTGCACACTAGCAGGGAAATAAAATACAGAACATTTCATTTGAATTCTCCCTTACACTTCGATTTAAACACTTGAATAGAACCACTCAAAGGTTTCGGTGTGTATTACAGCTTTAATTATTTTAAATTAAAGACCATTTGTCTGTTCCTTTGCCTTATTGCACCTCAGGATCTTTCTTTACAATATAGCAAAATGCTTACCCATTTCTTACAGTGTTTTCTCCAGTCTGTCATTACGTTACATACCTTCAGTGTAAAGCCTCTTTTCCCTTTGAGCTCTTTTACACTGGATCTCCATAAACACAACGATCAGCAATGTTTTAGCGAGGCTAATATCGATGTCCTGGCTTCTGCTGCTAGACTTGTTGCTCTTATAAAGTTGGGTAGCGCTTTACTCACCGGAATGACTTTACTGCTACTGTTCATGGAAATGTTCTATCTGAACAAAATTTAGATTTTGTCTTTTTTTTTTTTTTCCAATTTCAAGTTAATTTTAATGCATTACATTTTCAGTGCAAATAGGTTAAAAAACACACAGGTGAATAATTTTCAATAACATATATAAGCTAACTTTATTAAGAAAAAAAGTAATGCATTACTTGTTTTTGTTTTAAGGACAGTATAATGAATGCATTTTTTTTTTCCTTTTGGCCATAATATCATTGGTATTGGAAGGTTATATTATGGAACTCTTTGTACGTCAGGTAACTTTTTTATTATTATTATTTAAGAACACTTGTTATATCAAGCATTATGACAGTTAACACCTAATACATAATAAAATATTTGTTACCTATGGCATATTTGGGGGTGAAATGAGCATGTGGTAAGCTGCCATGGTTTTGATTGTCCTTCACAATCATGAACTGCACGTAATAACCCATGACCGTGTATGACTTCTTCCATGATACGTTTATGACGATGTTGGGTTAGTTTTATGACACGGGCTTTAATTTAAATGTTATCTCCACTGCAGAAAATATCTTAGCCAAGAGAAAATATTTAGAATCTGCTCAAATGAATCTAGTATTTCCTATTACAAGATTACAACCAACCAAATATCACTAAAGATTTTCAGATTACTAAAACCTATTTCTAGACATTTGTATTAATTCCAAGCTTGAAATGATCATATTCTATTGGCAGATCATTTTGCTAGTTTTTAAGTATGTATTTCTAGAAAGAAGCAAAATAATCTGCCAATAGAACAAGGGGAAAAAAAGCAAAGTTTGATATGAATAAAATATGTCTAGAAATAGGTTTAATTATCTGATATTTGGTTTATAGTAATCTTATAACAGGAAATATGCGACAAATCTGACTCTATTCAAGATATTTTAACTTTCTAAGATGTCATTTTTTTTGCAGTCTAGACATGTATCCATGTTGGACAGGAAGTATTTGTAGCTTTAGTTTTGTTTCTTTGTTATATTTCAGTCATATTTGCCTCCATGCTCTCAGGACTGAACGTGGGCCTTGTATATTATTTAGCACGGTGTTTATCAAATGAAAGCAGCAGCTATTCGCAATAATTTATAAAAGCATAAAACTAGCAACTGTGTACGAGTTGCTTTTGCTGTGTGTAACACATACATCACTGTGCAGCTCTTTCCATTCCCGCGTAAAGAGAGAGTTGATGCAACATCCTGCTTTTAAGTGCTGGAAGGCCCAAGGAGCCAGAGTGGTCACTACACATCTGAAAGTGGAGAGAAAATGGCCACTTTTGAGAGAGAGAGAGAGAGCGAGAGAGAGAGACTTATAGCATGTTGGGAAAGCACATTTTAGCTGCTTCATTGAACAGGACCTGAAGGAACACAGTTGCTGACGAACTGGCTGTGTATTACACATTGGACTTGATAGCAAATGTGATAAAAGAAAGTACGACTGCCTTTCAGCTGTTCTTTGAGATTTAAAGTGCACTTTCTCTAAATACACTTATAACGGAGGGTTTATTTAAAAAAATTTTTTTTTAAAACCCCAAAAAACATGAACATATGTACACATATTTATCACCTTTCTTGACTACCACACTTCCTACAGCAGAGGACCTCTAGAGACCTCCTAGAGGTCAGTTTCCTGCAGAAAATGCAATGTCAGTTGCAATCCCTTTGTTGTACATCCTACCAAAGTTAATGAAAAAAGACAGTTTACAATAGTATATCTCGAGCTGTTCTGGCCAGTGTGCGTAGAGACCGATCAACGGCAAACCACTTATGTTTCTATGGTAACCTCTTGCGTTCAGATTCACGCAGCTACCTAGCTAGTTTGTGGAGATGCCGAAAATAAAGAATTCAGAGGAGTGTGGATAAATTTCAAAGTGGATGGACTGAAACATGTGCTTTTATTGAAAGCTCTGGAGCTCTGCTGTGGCTGATTCGCACAGAACGTATTGCCTCGTTCTAAATATCAACTGTTAAGGCATTTTGGATTTGCAGCAGAGAACCCTGTGGGTGAAAGCAGAAGGAAGGCGTGTATGGAGCTGCATCGTAAACCGCAAGCCGGACAGCAGCAGCTGCGAGCGTGGACAGGGCCAACTGGAAGCCTGAATGGCTCTGAGATTGTAAGATGAGGAAAACCTTTTACTGACTGAGGATATGTACTGTATAGTCATGCATGTTGCGTATGGCAACTGAATTGTTTGTGGATTTCCCAAACAAGGAGAAAATCATTCAGAAATTATAGGACGTGCCCCTGTGCCTGGACAGTGCATGTCATGATGGCACCTTTTATAATAAAATCTTGTGCTGGATGAGTCCACACACACACACACACACACACACACACACACACACACACACACACACACACACACACACTGTGAAGAGGTTTTATGCTGCTCAGGTGGAAACTCAACCTCAAAGTGAAAGCCCTGCACAATTCATTCCATAATGCAACTTGATACCTATTGTTTGTTGCATATTTATTTATTTATTTATTTGTCTATGGACTTAAATAATATGACTGTTATTGAAATGTTTTTCAATAACAGTATGTGGTTTCTCTTTTTTTTTAATAAAAATAAAATATTAGTTTTTGCAATGGCTCTTGCATTAATAAAAAAAAAACAACGGCTCTTTGGTGAAAAAAAGTTCCCGACCTCTGGCCTACAGCATCGTAAAGTTCAGATGATCTTAACTGGTAAAGAGAGGGCTCAGATGAGGGATAGCTTAAATCCTCATTTTTCTTTTCTTAAACCTAAAATTGCACCCACACAAAAGAACCTGAATTTACATCAAGCGCAGATTAAAACATGACCGCATGTGCTGTTATAGGAACATAATCAACACCGGCGTGGTGTGATGCCATTACTGTACTGATTCTTTTTCTATAACATCACATCATGAAGTGTCTGCTCTTGTATCACAGCAAATTGCCAGTAATTGTTTTGCTTGATTGCTTTTATCCGTTTATAGGTACATTAGCGAGTGCATTCATATAAACATGTTATTCGCTTTGCAGCCCTAACTGCTGTCAAAATTAATGCGTCTCTCCAATAAGCTGTCGTTTCTATAGTAACGGCTCCTTCGCAGGGACTTGTATTGAAGCGGACGCTTCATGCAACCTGAATACTTAATAAAATCCACGTGAAGTTTTCTCTAAAGAGTTGTTTTTTCAACAGTTATGGAAGGAGTCTTCAGTGTCAGTGCTTAAGTATGTTTTGTGCCGCAGGAAAAAGAGATTTCTGTTTTGTTTTTTTTCTTATTAGGTTCAAGAGAGAGAAAATCAGAGACTGTTTATAGCTGTTAGAATGGAACAGCTAATGTACATATAAATGGATAAAAAGTATCAAGCGTCATTCTTTAATAAATAAATAATTTTTTTAAAAAATGGCAAATTGCTGTGGTATAAGAGCAAACACGTCAGGGTGTGATGTTATAGAAATTCTCAAGTCTGATTGGTCAGAAAGTGTTGATGAACTTTGACCAATCAGATTAGAGAATTCAACAGCGCTGTAGTGTAAACACATACGAAAGGGCCTTTCTACTTTTAGAGCAGTGCCAGTGGCAAATCTCACAGTTATAAAGGCCTGTGAAGTTCCTGTTGTGTTTTTGTTATATAGGGTGTGAATGTCCGTGTCAGACAAATTCTGATGTGTCTGATTTGTACAGATTTCAGTTTCACTGTATAAATGCCTGGTTTATTTCTTTTGTATCTGAATTTATTTATTGACTCCAATGTCCGGTTGTGTTTTCTGCTCTCTGGTGATTTGCTGTTGTGGGCAGCACTGATGACTGTAAACAGTTTCATCTGTGTAAAACGTGGCACTTATCTGGGTGCGATTCCGGATCGATACCCTTTCACTTTCTTTTCCGTGCATGAATTATTACACCTCTGTTGCAGTCCGGCAGTTTGATGCTTCATCATGTCGACGTTTTTATTTCCCTCCTTTTCTTTTCCAGCACTTTCTCTGCCATTCCTTGCTACGACTATCATCAACTAACAATCTTTTTCCTCCTTTTGTCCTTCCACAATCCAGTCTCATTTCTGCTGTCCATTTCTGCGTCTCTTTTCTCATTACTGCTTTTTGAATCGGATCCTTTTAATCCTTTTCTAAGCTTTATCAGTCTGTCAGTGTTTGGGCTTCAGCTTTTGCTCTGATGTGGATTCATTTCCCTTAACTCTCTCTCTCTCTCTCTCTCTCTCTCTCTCAGCAGCTGCAGCATTATATTTACCTCCTCATTCACCTCTTCGAGCTGCACTCAGCTCTTTGTTCTGTAAACACTCTCCACTCCTCTGTTGTCCGCATCGTCACGCCTCTGTCTGTAATTATGCTCTGTGGTATTCAGGTGCGCTGATGAACACTAGCAGAAATATCGTACCCACACACCTTTAAGAGGCCACAGGGGGGCATCACACACCACAGCACAGCGTTTAAATGAGCATAGCAAAAAAATATACAATTATTACCACCTGCCTAGACTTGGGGAACTGTTCAGTAGATGGACACACACAATCTCGGGCTGTTGAAAGCACACGCTGTTTATTGTGTTGATCAGAAAGAAGTGACTTTCGCAGACTGGATTGTAACACCGTGTATAATCAAAACAGCTGGATAGGAACGGACAATACTCACCAAATGGCCGCAGCAGAGGTGGAGAAGGAGAACTGTTCCAGGATGAATAACACTTTAGCTGGTGTGTATCACTGCTCAACCCACACCGCACCGTAAGTGTCTGTGTAAGACTGGAAGTGGCTCCACAGGCATTCTGTAGGGCTCTCATGATGCAGCTTAATGCCACAAACCCACCCATTCCCGCACATTTGCATAAATTTACATAAGAATAACCCATAGAATTATATAAGTGAAATACTGTTTTACATAAAGGCACGATTCTACATCAGGAGAGATGACAGTTTGGGTGTTGTTTTGTAAGATTGTATCCATGCGTGAACAAAGCGCTACTCAGATTTATTTGCACCTTGCTTCTTTCTCTGTTACTCATTTTGATATGTACATTAACACGTCTTTCACTGACACACATTCCAGGTATTGCAAAAATCAGTTCTTGAATCGAGTCTATCCAGCATCTGCATTTGTATTCCAGAGCACGTCTCTTCAGTGGTAAATAGAACAGCTGGTTAAGAGGAACACCCTTCGCACCTGTGGGACTGGGAGTTTGAATCCTGTCTCCGCCCCGTGTGTCTGGGGTTTGCATGCTCTCCATGTGTTTCAGGGGTTTCCTCTGAGCACTCCGGTTTCCTCCTTCAGTCCAAATGCATGCGTTATAGGCTGATTTGGCATTTCCAAATTGTCCCTAGTGTGTGTGATTGTGAGCTACGATGGGTTGTGACCCTGTACAGGGTGTCCCCCACCTTGTTCCCAGAGTTCCCTGGGATAGGCTCCAGGATCCATTGCGACCCTGTGTTGTAAAATGGATGGATGGATGGATGGATGGGTTCTCATCCTGTCCTGTACATTTGGATTTTGTGATGTGCATTGAAGACTGGCCTGATAGTTCAGTAGATAGGAGCTTAAAAATCTCTCAATAACTCAGAATTATTCAATATCTCATGTTCTCATTGATGGTTTAATAAGAATGATATTGGACAAACTATTACACACTCATACTCAAAGACAGATAGGCAGTTGCATTCATGATTTTTATATTCTTGAAGTGTTTCAATTTCATAACTCTCTATAGGGTTCATACTGCCTTCAGTTTCCTCTGAATACTAAATATGGTAAAAAGAAAAGCTGGGATTCTTTCGTTCAAACCCAGAAACACTACACTTACAGTTCTGTCGTCTGTCCTTCTGAGTAATTTGTACTTTGTTTGAACAGTGCATGCTAAGCCCATCACATTTGGCATTACAGGGAAACAAAGTCAACATCTAGGGTGCGTTTCACTCTGTGTAAACCTGCCGTGACTGTCAGTGATAGGCTACATGAATCTACAGTCTAGGCTAGAAAGAAATCAGCCCCAGCCTCAGTTTTCATACCATTCTGTGTATTTATTTATTTATTTATTTATTTATTTTTTAAATAGACATTGGTGGTCCAAAATAATCCACAGGGGGCGCTTAGCGCTGCTAGCACATTGATACTAGCCCACTCTGGTGATATGGACTTCGTGGAAAAAGGCTGTTTTTCCAATCTCACAATCTGGTCTCATTTCTTCACATAGCTGAATGATTGTGGATTTCATAAAGATTGATTTTGTAATTTCGTTCTTTTTTCCCCACTGTTTATATGAGACTTTGTTTTTGGACTTGCTTTGTATGAGTAAAACTTAGGGTTTTTTTTTTCCTTGTGTGACTGGTCTACACAAGGTTTGTATTTGAGCTTTGAAAGGTTCAGATTGTGCTTGTCTTAATGATGGATGTGTGATCTTCTCTCAACTCCGAAACTGATAAGGGAGACGAAATATAATAAATCTAAACTTCTTACTGCCCTGTTTTCCTGCATTTCCCTACTACACCTCAGGCTGTGTGACACATTCCCCCTTGTGAAATCAGCCTGCTTCTGTATTGGAGTCAGTTTTTCCATTAGCGGGATCGTATGTGGAGACATTCCCTTCACGTGTCCCGTTCTTTTTGTGGGAGGGCGGGGGAGTTACCAACCCTGGGCTGTGCATAACGTAGTTCTGCATTAGCGTTTGGGCTCTTTCACTGCATATCTCACAGTAGTCGATGTGACAGCCTCTGGCAAAATGCTAATGTGAGTGCTGCAGAGGCAGACCACCACCTCACTGCCACACCACCCTGAACCAGTTTCCTGCGGAGACGATTGCAGCCTTGGCTAGTTTAAAATGAGTCATTTTCTGCTCTGTATGTAAGTGGGGGAGTGGAAATTTATAAGAGACCAGACCAGAATGAGGGAAGGGGGTGTAGAGGAGGCAGCTCAGGGAAGGAGAGATGGAGAAATAGTGGTGTGGGAGGATAGGGAGAGAAAGAGAGAGCGAGAAAGAGAGACGGGGGAGAGGATGCAGATTTTCTAATGAAAAACTTGTTTACATGGTCCAAAACAAACCGCTCAGCCGTTGCTAATGTGACAAACCCTTGTAGTGACTAATTTTGGATCTATGACTCATAAATTCATTAGCTTGTCCACCAGGAGTATGAATGCTCCAGTGTGCTTGCCCATGCTTTGCTTGCATATCGCTCTGAAATATAGACTGTTTAGCGTAGTTTCTGTTCTAGCAAAATAATTCAGATGTTAGCTTGAAGTTGTGGACATCTTGCTAGCACGGAACATAAGCTGGCATTAATATTAAGGTTGGCTGGTTACTTACCGGTGGTGATAACTGACATAATTTCACCTCAATTAATACTTTTAACCAATTAACCCTTGCATGATCTGTTTGTCTTAACTATTACGACTAGTTTGTTTTCCAATCCTTCATCGTTACATGGACATTATTAGTCTGAAAGTAAGCATGAATGTATGGAATAAAGCATGGAGTGTGTGTTTGTGTGATTTCTTTAACCATTTGAATTGGCTCCATACCAGTGTTAATACTTTATCACCTTGCGTTCCGAGCTCAAGCTCCTTTCCCTGGTGAAGGATGGAGCGCACGGCTTCCATTTCCAGAGCAACGTGTCCTTAAGAAGCTCTCCTTTTCGATGAGCTGCTATATAAAGCTTTCTCTAGCACAACAGTTTCATCATTTCAAACCTCATGGCACTTCAGGGGTTTGATGATAATTGGCCTGCTACGTGATTGAGTCCCCCTTTGGCTCATCTCTAAACAGTGGGAGGGGACAGAGTGCAGTATCGTCAGAGACCCCGCACACTCCAGCAGAGACCTCTTCACATAGTGCCACCTGGCAACAAGTCTCAGAAGCCTGTACCAGCCGTCTAATTGACATCTTCTACCACCAAGTTTAAGACCCATCAAAATCTTCCTCTTGAACTCATAATGAACTACCTCTTCCATGTTGAACTCTGATTATAAATGCAGTTTGAACCGACTTCTTCGTTTATTTCATTTGGATGTCTGCAGAATTTTGTCTTTTACTTTAAAGGGGCAGTCTGTGATTTTTAGAGCGCTCTGCTGCTGGTGAGGTGAATTGCAATTCAAATAAAAAAAAAAACAATAACCGGCTTTCCCATTGTACCAAATCTACACATGCCTTGTGAGTTAAGAAAAGCATCAGTGTTGAGCAGATCTGATTTGAATAGGGGAGGAGTTAAAGTCAGGGCCAGAAAAATGTATACAGAATCCTGAATTAAAGAAGCTATCCAGCTCTACTGCATAATATTATTATAAGCCTCATTCTCCCTGGAGGTATTCGGACGGGTATTTAGGTATCATTCTTATTATATATTACTTGCACTGTTGTAGAGGCAGTTTTTTAAATGACAAACTTCACCTTTAATCTTTTAGCTGAGCTTTCAGTATGATCATTCCAGAGCCACTGGAGAAAAACAAAAATCAACTCAATCTGACAAACTCCATATGCCAACGTATCAGAAATCTTCCCCCTATACACCAAAGGCTGCACCTCCAATGACCTCTGTTAAGCTCCACAAGTTTGCAGAAGAAACCACTCTTATAATCCTCCATATTAAGGAAGAGTGCTTAAATGCACTTTTTGGAAAATTCCTGACTTTGCATGAGCAGCAGTTCGAAAAGATGAACGCCGAGGTAAATGCAGTCAGTCTGCCTGCCTAAAAATGTCTACGGGGGGGCTTTCACACTGGCAATTTATTCTGGAACAGAGTAGGGTTTGCATGAAAAATTGGTAATGTGAATGCTGTCGTGCGGACAAGGACGCGCACCACGAGGCTACCTGCAGGAGGTTGTATGAGTTCGGTTGCACTGGAACCGAGCCGTGATTTCCGTGAACGGGAACGCAACTCGTACTCGGGTCCGCACTTGTTCAGGAAGTAAAGTACCTGCGCGTGTGTTTTACCCGATGACGACATCATTAGTTTCCACAACACACGTGTACCAGGGGAGTGGCAGGGGAACGTTATGGGACACAGAGTAGATGATCCTATCTCAGGATAGTCTATCACGTAATCATTTCTCATGATATCGATATTGTACACAGTTAGCATTCTGAAGACCAGTATGAACGCTGTTTTCATTCCTGTATTGGCACCACTGCATAAATGTACCATGTTTCCTATTGTCCATGTCTGACGTAGCATCCGAACCTGGAGCAGTAGTCAATATTTTAAAAATATATAGAGTACGGTTGAATTAGCGAACTCTAATCATGATCTACAATGTCTGTCATCGCCGAGTGGTTCCTTCCGTAGAGAAGTATACTCGTATCTAATTTTAGACATGCCGACTTCCTTGTAAAAAGAAGAGGATTTAAA
Organism: Ictalurus furcatus; assembly: GCF_023375685.1. Taxonomy (NCBI): domain Eukaryota; kingdom Metazoa; phylum Chordata; class Actinopteri; order Siluriformes; family Ictaluridae; genus Ictalurus; species Ictalurus furcatus. Next base: position 16,566,048 of record NC_071273.1, read on the forward strand.
AAAAAATTTTTTTACAGCCTTAAGTCTTTTAAGATGATTAGACTTGTTAAAGAATATTGGACGATATTTGAAAGTTTTATTATAATAATGTTCATCGTAAATCATTTTATATATAATGCTCTACAGCTTTGGCTTAGCCCTGGGTAATTTCTCACACTGGTGCATGTAGCCTACACCTTGTTTCAAAATGATGTGTTGCCTTGCACAAAGCTCTAAGGAAAGGGCAGGTTCAGAACATCAATGCAGGAGATTCGGCTCATGGTCACAGGAGCGGGATAATGATAGGGAGAACGGTGGCACTTAGCGGTTAAATCCTACCCATCTTTCTGCTGCATTTCAGACGTGCTTTGCTTTGCTTTTCTTCCGTTCTCTCTCTCCCTCTCTCTCTCTCTTTCTGTCCGTGTGTGTCACCCTCTCATTGTCAAAGCAGGTGTTTGATAATAGCACTGGCATTTTTGTCACATCTGTTCGGTCGGTCCGTGTGTGTGTGTGTGTGTGTGTGTGCGCCGGCACTGTTTTTGCTGTGTGAGATTACAGAAGCCAGAGGCCTGAACAAGGCTGTGATGAGCTGATAATCACGCACACTTTGCTGTACTGTTGTCCCCTCAGGCAGCAGCCGGAGATCAGGATTACATGTTGCTCACAGTCACAGAGGTGCAGGACTACATCCCTGCAAACACAGAACAATGAAAGAACTCTGACGTGCTGCAAGAGCTATACACCACCTCGTATAAGAATTTCTTGTTCATGGTAATCACTCATAAACTACACAAGATTAGGTTCAAATATTGTGTAATTTTTTAACTATTCTGTCATTTCTGAGTAGGATGTATCCTTCCAGTGGTCGAGATGGATGTCTTTTGCCTACGCATTTGAGTTAATAGATCGACTGATTATTTTATTGTGTGTTGACTAAGATGCATTTCCCTCAGTATGCTGTAGTGGCAGAATAAGCTGCAGAAATGAGTGCTCTACTAGACTGCATGCTAAAGCAGGAGTTGGATCTTCACTGTGACCCTCACTGGCAATGTAGTGTTCAAAATGACGCCATGTGTCCTCCTGTTTACAAGCAGCTTCACAAGGGTTGACCGCTGAACTACAGTATAGCGAATGTGCTATCAAATGTAGACCTAAAACAAGTGAATGGATTCTACGGAGAGATTCCTGACCCCACGGTGTTACCTTAAACCTGTGTCCAGTGTCACATGATCCTGGGAAACGTAATTATTAAAGATTAATTATTAATATTACATAGCGAGAGGAGAATTTTATTTTATTGTGTTGAAACGCACTAAACACTGAAGTCTGAATCACTGCTAAAATGTGTAGTATAGTGACATATTATATATATATATATATATATATATATATATATATATATATATATATATGTATATATATATATATATATAATATATTTTTTTTTAAAACAACAAAACAATACAGTATGCCTCAAGGGAAGGCTTTACCTTTCTGTGTCCTTGTTTTGAGGTGTGCTGTGGCAATGCTTTTAGATGTGCATTAGTGCAAAATGTGTGCGAGCGCATGCGAGAGAGATCGAGAGAGAGAGAGAGAGAGTGAGAGAGTGAGTGTATGTGCTTGTAGCTTTGCATTTGTATCTGAATAGATGTTCAGATATCCTAATGAGTGCTGTTTCCTGAAAACCATTGGATTAAGGATGTAAATTAAACACACCATTTAACTCTAACCACAGATATGTGTTCTCTGTTGTTTAACTGTTTTTCCGCTTGCGTTTGTGTTTACATCACACCCATTCATATGGAAGGTGCTTTGGTTTAAAGCGTTGTACATGTGAGGCAAGTCCACTCCAGGTAATACAGTTATGACTCGAGTCAGCTTCAATGAGCGTGTTACACGACCATGGTTCTGTTTGAGAAATAATGCAAGATAGACGTAGGAGGTGAAAGATAAAACATCAGTGTAATGCCAGGAGCTACAAGATAAAGCACAAAAACATATTTTGGGAAGAAAAAAAAACAAATGATGCATGCTGCTATACATATATATATGTGTGTGTGTGTGTGTGTCTGTCTGTGTTATTTATATATATATATATATATATATATATATATATATATATGTATATGTATATATATATATATATATATATATATATAAAAATTGATTTGAAGACACTATTGCCGTTCCACAGAAAGATTCCAACACGTTCTAAATAAAATAGCTATAAAATGAGTATATCATAAGCGTTGATCATAAGCGATATCCATGTCTGTGTCACTAGTCTCCTGAGATAAATGTCAGTCAGTGTTTGGCATACAGGAGCCACTTCATTGCTCTTAAGTTGAGTCATCATTGTTTGCTCTGACATCAATGCTAAAAAGAAAATCACTTATTAATTAAGTGAGATTTGGTCTGCTCAGTCCCTCCAGGATTTCGCGATCGCAGACATGAACACAAAATCAAGCAAATATTTGGAGGAGCTTGCAATTTTTCAAACTTACCGCAGATTTGGGCCAAGATGTCATCACAAAGCGCGTTCAGCCAAAGCCCTCTTCGATTCACGTGCGTCGAACACGAGTACAGATAAAAAGGTCTCAATTACCAGCGAACATCACTGAGAAAGACTGTGCAAAAGAGTTTCATGCAATTTCCAATTCAAGTAATTTTCTTAAAAAATAAAAATTAAAAAACACCAAAAATTCCACAAGTTGCATTGCAAAACTCTGAAATCCTGTACGGACCGTCTGTTAGAAAAACTCCCTTATTTTTGGATTAACACTGAAAAATTACAATGTTGTCCACGGCTGTCTCTAGTGTAAATGACTGTGTGTGAACATTACAGATCATTTAACAGCTGGAATGTAGACCTTTATTAATCAGGAAATGCATTTTATTTATACTAGCTCAATATAAGGTTGATCAGTCAAAAAAACCCCACCCTGATATGAATAAACAAAAGCTAGTCTTATTTAAGTAATCACTCATTTACAAAACACACTCTTAACATTTTAAATAATTGCAAATGCATATAGTGTAATTCTTTTACTGAATACTCACTAGAGAGCATAAAACACATGCTAATGGGTACGCAATCGCAGTTGCACAGATAATGAAACGAGGGTTTAGCAAATATCCAAAAAAAAAAAAAAAAAACTTGATCAAAGCATGACATTGACTGCATTTGAAACGCACTCTTAGCTACCAAGTTACAGTAGCAGTTAAAACATATTTCAACAAACTGACTGATTTTACAGATGCATTTGTTTACCTTATTTATTTATCACGCTCAGGTTTATAGTGTGAAGTTGTGTGAAACAGATCAGATAGGACAGATTGGACAAATCAGGTTTGTGAGAGCAGATCAGTTATTTGATGGAATATGTTACTAATGGGAATAACCCCATACTTACTCGGAAGCTTTTATGTTTGCCCCAGCTGGGCAGAACGGAGGCAAAGTGATACAATGCTCTTGACAGCTCTTGACAGCTCCCAGCATGCCTTTCACCTGGGAATAGTGCTCTCCTGTTAGATGCTGTGAGCATTAAAGTGACGCGTCAAATTGTGTGGTGTCTGATAATCCAAATAATTGTCACGTCAACAGCCATGGGTATATCTGTCATGAGCATCCTATGTATTGTGCATTGTTGGTTAATGTTTAATGACTAAAGGTTATTCTGGGTTTGGCAGCATGTGTCTGAAATAAAAATGCCGTCTCCATTGGAATTTGGCTGAGCCTTAAAGAACTCGCCCAGTCTCCATTATGCCTGATTGGCCCATTCATTTCATTCCTATTATTCATTTACTCCACTGCCTTTTGTGTCCATGGCAACAGGCATCACTCGTTATAGCATATCCAGAGATTCAGTCCTATTACCATCACCGGTTAAAGACTACCCGTTGTTTCAAATTCAAATACTCGCGTGCTGTGTCTTCAGTGTAGTATAATTCTACAATTACTAATCCAAATCCAGATGTCGGGGTACCTGTGTCCATCTCCCATCACATTATATTCAAATTACAAGACAAAGTGACTTAGAAATGAGGAAATGCAAGCAAAGTGACTCATCAAGCAGAGAACAACACATGTAGTGCTACCATACAAAATTTTTATTTATTTATTTATTTATTTATTTATTTATTTAGAGTGGGGGGACAAGGGGTTAGTTGAGCGTTCACAGAAGAGGTGGGTCTTTAGCTGAAGATAGTGACGGATTCTGAGGTCCGGAGGTTGGAAGTTCATTCCACCACTGTGAGACAGATAGTGTGAAGGTTCTGGAAAGGGACCACATGCCACGCTGAGTAGGCACCACCAGACGTCGGGTCGTTAACCGATCGCAGGTTGTGTGAGCGAACATAAACCTCAAGGAGAGTGTTGAGGTAGGGGGGTGCTGTTCCAGACAAGGTCTTGTACGTGAGCATCAAGGCCTTGAATTTGATGCGGACAGCTACAGGATGTCAGTGGAGGGAGATGAAGAGGGGTGTGACGTGGGTCCTATTGGGCTGGTTGAAAACAAGCCATGCTGCTGCATTCTGAATCATTTGATGGGGTGTGATAGAGCTGGCTGGGAGGCCCGAGAGTAATGGGTTGTAGTAGTCCAGTTTTGAGAAAAGACGAGCCTGGACGAGTTGCTGTGTGGTATGATCAGGAAGATAGGGTCTGTTTTCTTGAGGTTAAACAGAATGAACCTACAGGACCATGAAAATAAGATTATATATTTTGCTGCTAAGAAATCCTTTTTTACGGCTGTTGGAATCAAAGTTGTGAACCTAATAAAGGCGACTTTACTGCCGCAATTGACTTGATAAGTCATATTATTAATGTTATGAAACCTAGTGAATGGTATTTTCTCTTCCACTGGTAGAACCAGACGTCTGCAAACAATCCTTCAGAGATGTGCGTTTTTGCCAGCGCTGATCTGACTTTCAAGCTTGGTAAATTGCATTTGAGCTGATAAATGAATGGATTTACACACCATCCTGTTATTTGCAGTTTTTTTGGTGCAAATGCCATGAAGTGCATTGTCATTAACGCAAACACGCAAAACAAACGAGATGTGCTCTTTTTATTTATTTATTTATTTATTTTAAGATGAAAGATTTTCCAGGAAGCCTGTTAGTAAATTAACTTTTTGTTCATGGACAAAACTACATCATCGCATCCTGTTAGTTGGGTTCGCTCACTACATAGGGTGCATGGTGTCCATTTCATGTCAAAGAAAATAAACTTGCATTTTTTTTTATATATCATGGCCAAAATGTTTATTTTCTTTAACATGAAGTGGACACCATGCACCCAGGAAGCTACATGTGATTTGGCACGGTTCGCTGATAACGAACGTAAAACCAAGCTAAATATCAGCGATAAGAAGGCGTGACTGGTGTAAGTATGTTGACTGTACAACACTGAAATAATTGGAGTAGGCTTTGATAAAATTGCGATGCTGCCTCCTAAAACTGCTAGCAGAAGGGCATTTGAAGAGAGAATAACTTGCCTGTACCAGCAGAAATGTGACATTTTCAGGACTACATTTGAACATTTGTAGCTCTAATCATATGTTCTTGTTTGGTGCGTTTAATACAAGAATGTTTAACAAATTTAGCAATTACAGTACGAGTAACTAGACAGTGGAAATTGGCATCTCAGATTATCAATATTGTGTTATTAGCCGACCTTGTTACGTTTCACCGATGGGCTTCATACTGTACAAATTCTCCACTGCACAGTCTCATATATCATGCATCTAATGCCCCACAGTCTCACACACTTCCCGTGCTGGTAGGAGCTGTCTCGTACTGCTCTCTTATTTATTTATTTATTTATTTATTTATTTTGAAGGTTTCACCCACTTTATTTAGTGCTGTATTTATTTCCGTGCTATATGTGTTTCGAGATGAACAGGAGGTTTTGAGAGGTGTTGGGAGTCTGTGTGACATTGTTTATTAGTAAATGTTATGAGAATAGTAAACGCTGGGTAGTGTGTGTTTCCACTTAAACACATGGAGCTGAATGAGTAAATTCTCAGTCTTAACAGTTAATAAGTACGATCTTACGAACACACATCTCAACTCAGAGAGACGCTTTTCTAAGGACAGTGAACGTGTGTGTTAGTGTAATACTGTAGCAAAGTTCTGTCACTGTTTTTTCAGCGCCAAAATGTGCCAATGACCAACCACGTAGCATCATGTCCACTCTGAGTGACACCTTTAGATAAATACACTGGTGGATAAAACTGTCACTGGCTCATCGATCTGACTTCCCGTTCCATATTGTCCTGGTTTTGCTCATGATCATAGCACAGATTTATTTTATGAGCCTGATCCAATTCATGGAGTAAATGTGCACCGTCATGTTTATTTATTGAAGTCAGGAGAGCAAAACCATTCCCCTACAGGACTCAAACCTGTTACAGAGTGACAGCATATCACTTATCAGCAGCACTGTGTTAATATGATATAAATATTAAACACAGCAAGGTCTAATGAAGGAGTGTTGAGTAGGTTCTGTGATGTTCTCTATGTTCTGGCTACAAACGTTTTTCTAAGTTTTATTCAAATGACACCTAACTAACCCCTAAAATGCCAACCCCACATTATCCTTAAAAAAATAAACCTACTCTGGCTCTTACACCTCGACTCTGCGCACTTTGCTTTTCTAGAACTCAATTAAAAGATCTTGTATGGTAGCACTACTTGTCTTGATATATTGCTTTGCTTGTATTTCCTCATTTGTAAGTTGGTTGGAGAAAAGTGTCTGCTAAATGAATAAATGTAAATTACAGTTTGTACATATTTACAGGTAATAGAGACTGGCATCATATTACACCTATTCAATTCAAGCGACCAGTTAAAAATGCTTTTAAAAACTAAACTACATAAGGAATAAAACACTTCAGACATGCCGTTTCCCTATAAGAGCACATCCCAAAATGTTTTATTCATTTGTAGATAAATTTAAGGTAGTGGAACATCTGTGAAACAAGTTAGTTCCTTTTTTGTTTCTTTGTCTTGAAGTTTAAAAAAAAAAAAAATAGAGCTCATCATTTTACTGATAAGAGGGCAAGGTGGCTTAGTGGTTAACGCGTTTGCCTCGCACCTCCAGGTTTGGGGGTTCGAATCCCACCTCCTCTCTGTGTGTGTGGAGTTTGCTCCTCATGCTTCGAGGGTTTCCTCCAGGTACTCCGGTTTCCTTCGATTGTACCTGTGATGGTTTGGCAACCTGTCCAGGGTGTCCCCCCCCCAAAGTACCCTGGGAGAGATTCCAGGCACACCGCGACCCTGTGTGTGATAACCGGTATGGAAAATGGATCGATGGATGAATGTTACTGTTAAAGCACAAAATGCAAAGCACTCTGTCCTGAAGACTCTCTGGTGTTGGAAAACTAAAAGAACAGCTTTACCTCTGACTGTTCCAAAGTGTTGACACAGGAGACTCCTTCCAAATATATTCTCTAAACTAGGGGTGCACCGAAATGAAAATTCTTGGCCGAAACCGAATATAATGAAAAACTTGGCTGAAGGCCAAATACCGAACACGTTTTTTCGCGTTTTTTCCATTTATTTTGCCATTTTTTTCACCATTGCATAAATTAAATAGTCAAAATTTGCTTTTTACTATTTTGTCTTGCTTTTCAAAGAAAAAAATCAATTACAAAAACTACAATTTCTAAATATTTATTTAACACTGAACATTTTTTTTTTCATTCCAGCAGGCATAGGCTACCAACAAGGCACAATATAACTTTAAATAAATAAATGAGTAAAATAAAAATATTTTGATGTGGTCATCTTTGAGCCCCCCTTGAATAGCCGATGTTAGGCTTATAACTGACCGCTGAAAGAATGGAACACTCTGTAGCCTACAACAAAAAAAGTGCATTAAAAAGTGCATTGACAAGAGTGCAAAAAATGGTTCTATTGGGTTCTATACGGCTGATTATATTGGGGATATATACCGCTCGCGTCCCTGTACACCTCACAGAGTATTATAGTAGATATAGTATAGTTAGATACGTTGTTAATGTTATGTTCCCTTAAATAACTACGTCTTTATCTGCTTCCGTACTCTACTCCCTTACGTCTCGCGACATGACAGAATACTCCAGAACAGAAACAAAACAAACGCACGTGTCCACAGTAAGCAATGTCACAGCCGGAAGTGGATGTTGTGAAATCCGCGCGTCTCACCCTGGTTGCTAGGCTGTTTGGCGTGTCATCATACACGTCATTGTTCGGTCAAATTTATTCTGCCTTTTCACTTATTCAGCCGAACACCGAAAGTGCTTTTTTTGCTATTTTCGGCTGAATAATTTCGGTTGCCGAACATTCGGTGCATCCCTAAAATAAACATATCTTTATAGAAAGTGTCACCATATCAACGATTACATAATGATTGTGTGTTAATCCACACCAATCAGATTCAAGAATTCAGCAGTGCTGTGGTGTAGAAACCAGTAAAGAACTATAAGCACTTTAACCACTTAGTGTTCATTAATGATCTTCATGGCTTCATAACAAAAAACAAAAAGAATGATGAACTTGGTGACACCCTGGATTGGCATCACAGTCCTATGAGAGTCACAGTAGTAGAACATGAAGGCATGGTTCAGTATAACACACAGGATAGCTGAAAAACAGGGCTCTGTGCTGTTTCTGGTCTTTTTGCTTGGAAAATAAGCCAAGAGTAAAAACACTGAATCATTGTGAACAGATTAGGAAGAAACGATATGACTGGCTTTCAGAAAGGCTTGATGCCACTGTAGAGCTGAGCCACCTTTCCTACTTCAGCTTGCCTGAGGATGTGTTCGCTTTCTTTTTAATCCCTGCCTTATGAATGTGCCGTTGGATTTTGACTTCAATTCCTTTGCTTAACAGTTTACATCAAAAAGTATCATTTGGTTTCCATACTGCAGCTTGTCCTTGTCTAAACATAGATTAATCAGTGGAGAAACAGTGCTTGGAAATAGTTCCTGTGCTGTAGGAAGAGTTGGTTTGCATTAGAGACGTGAACGTGAAAGCGATCGAGTGCTGGAGCTAGCTGCGCGAGTGCTTCGTCTGACAACGCTTGTGTCGCTATACTGCCGTGTGTAGATGACACTGTTTGAGCTCGTGCACTCCTTTCAACTTACCTTCATCAGAAAAAGCCTCTGTGGTGGACAGCTTAAAAGGATTTCTGCACTGACCCAGAGTTAATTTGTGTTTCTCAGTGGCAGGCTGATATGACGATGCAGATTTAGTACTCGTATTACTCTCCAGCTCGAGGCAGTGTGTGGAAAGAAAACATTTCCAGTGATTAAATGTCAATGAGTGTGAACATTTTGCGGGAGGTTAGTGCAGCAGTGTAGGTTCGCAGTATGACGGAAGGTGATTTGGCAGGGAGAGAGTAATGTGACCAGTGCATACGTTCATCCGTTAACAAATACTCCAACACAGAGTATAGACTAGCTTGATGTTGATGTTAATTTGAATGATGCGTTATTACTTTTGGTCTTGCTTCTCCATATATTGCGTATTACCTTGAGAGTTGCCATGAGCTCAAGTATGGTGCTAGGTTGTGGAAGCCAGCGGAAACTCTCAGGCAATATGAACTGTCAAATCTGAAATCCTAAAAATTTCACTAACAGTCTCTCTCTTTCTCTCTCTCTCTCTCTCTCTCTCTCTCACATGTTGCTGCTGTTTGCCTGTCCTCCCATCTCGCCCTGTGTCTCACTATATCCAGGTAAGTCCATTTATGTTTTATTCCTCCAGTATGAGCACTTAGTTGATTTCGAGCTTGACTTACTGCTTACTAGTTGCTAAGCTGGTATCAGTGACTAAGCTCTGAGGATAAAGTGTGTGTGATCTTCCTAAACCCTGCTTAGCCTTTTCACTACACAGTTACACACAACAGAATGTCTAATGACATCCGAGTCACTATATAGATGCCCACTGCATAGCGTATTATTTTAATGCTGTTGGCGAACGTGTGTACGTAATGCAATAGAAACCCAAAAGATTTATATGCATTTCAGTAAACGTATGTTAAGGGGCTATAATAAGGTACATGTGAATGAAATCCTTTTTACGGCTGTTGGAATCAAAGTTGTGAACCTAATAAAGGCGACTTTACTGCAGCAGTTGACTTGATAAGTCATATTATTAATGTTATGAAACCTAATGAACCTAGGTATTTTCTCTTCCACTGGCAGAACCAGACGTCTGCAAACACTCCTTCAGACATATGCATTTTTGCCGGTGACAGTCTGACTTTCAAGCTGGGTAAATTGCATTTCAGCTGAAAAATGAATGGATTTACACACCATCCTGTAATTTGCATTGTTTGGTGCAAATGCTTCCATGACATTTTTCACATCTTGATTAAAAAAAGAAGACTTTATATGCATTTCAATGTACTTATGTTAAGGGTCTATAATATAATATGATGTTATATTATATAATATACCATATTTAATTTAATATAAATATTAGACTCAATTTGAAATATTCCAAAGTAACATTTCTCCCCCTGTAAATGTAAATATTATGAAAAAATTGTGAAATCTGACCACTCTTGCCAGAAGATTTGCTTTCTTTCTTTTCTTTAAAGTAGTAAATACAGAAGCTGAAATAAACAGGAAACTGAACCGATGAGTAGTATTTATTCTCTCAAAGACAAAGCTCTTGTATATGACTTATTTGACTTCTTTTTTTTATTATAATTATTATAAATGCTGAAGGTTGTGTGCTGGGGTATAGATTCTGGATGTGCAGCTTATCTGTTGGGTCCCAGATGCTTTTTTTTTTTTTTCTCTCTAGGAGACTTTCATGCAGGATTGATCACATGCACCAGTGCAATGTATTTCTTGCTGCTGGAAATAGTGTCACAGTTCTGCAGGTGTGTGTTCACTGTTACAAAGCTGCGAAAGTTTCGTCTCTAACCTTGTCTGTGTGTGAGCTTGTGTAACCCTCTTATTCAAAAATAAATCCGAGTGAAAACGGAAACCTGACCTCAGGAATGATCTGAGGCAGTCAGTGTTCCTTTTACAGCTGAAGTGTCTTTAGCTAAAAATGCTGATGTGCTGCATTTATTTAGAGAGGCTGAGTGAGAGGAAGCATTTGGCTGTAACGTTTGAAGCGGTTTAATGGAGATGGGGGCGTCAAGGACTTAATCGGATCAGGGGAGAGGAAGCCGAGGCGTGGAAAGCAGCCCCTTAGAAGAAGCTCTTTCTCTGGAGGAGGAAGTGCTTTATTGCTGAGAGGGTCGTGGGGGGTGTTTGAGGGGAAGGAGGGCTGCTCGATGGCTCGTCCCGGTTCCTCTTCCAGGTTTCTGATGGAGCGTGGCAGCTGAGCCAGCTTTGCTTTATGTGTAATTTGACTGAAGTCAGACAGCAGGTCAAATTTAGCTCCAGTCTGCTGAATTTCTGGAACTTCGAGGGTGACTGGAGGTTTTGCAGGTCAGTCATATAAAAAGGAACTTGATACTGAGGAGGGTAGATAAGTAAATTAAAATTTTGTAGCGCTTTATTTCCGTTGTCTGCGTTACACAAACTACAAACCATCCTACATGAACCAGAATGTATAACATGTTGAATTTGCAACAAAGTTATATATAGTATGAAGCGTTAACATGGGCTGAAGACATGGTGATAATCCACTAAACATCAACCATAAACTCAGCCGTAACATCAACCATAACATCAACCATAAACTCAGCCATAACATCAACCATAACATTAACCATAAACTCAGCCATAACATCAGCCATAACATCAGCCATAAACTCAGCCAAAACATCAACCATAACATTAACCATAAACTCAGCCATAACATCAACCATAACATCAACCATAAACTCAGCCATAACATCAGCCATAAACTCAGCCGTAACATCAACCATAACATCAACCATAAACTCAGCCATAACATCAACCATAACATTAACCATAAACTCAGCCATAACATCAGCCATAACATCAGCCATAAACTCAGCCAAAACATCAACCATAACATTAACCATAAACTCAGCCATAACATCAACCATAAACTCAGCCATAACATCAGCCATAACATCAGCCATAAACTCAGCCATAACATCAACCATAACATTAACCATAAACTCAGCCATAACATCAACCATAACATTAACCATAAACTCAGCCATAACATCAACCATAACATTAACCATAAACTCAGCCATAACATCAACCATAAACTCAGCCATAACATCAGCCATAACATCAACCATAAACTCAGCCATAACATCAGCCATAACATCAGCCATAAACTCAGCCATAACATCAACCATAAACTCAGCCATAACATCAGCCATAAACTCAGCCGTAACATCAACCATAACATCAACCATAAACTCAGCCATAACATCAACCATAAACTCAGCCGTAACATCAAACATAAACTCAACAATAACATCAGCCATAACATCAGCCATAACATCAACCATGACATCAACAATAAATTCAGCCATAACATCAACCATAAACTCAGCCGTAACATCAAACATAAACTCAACAATAACATCAGCCATAACATCAGCCATAACATCAACAATAAATTCAGCCATAACATCAACCATAAACTCAGCCGTAACATCAACCGTAACATCAACCATAAACTCAGCCATAGTCAACTATATCAACCATAAACTCAGCTATAACGTCAACCATAAACTCAGCCGTAACATCAACCATAAACTCAACAATAACATCAGCCATAGCATCAGCCGTAACATCAACCATAAACTCAACAATAACATCAACCATAACATCAGCCATAACATCAACCATAAACTCAGCCGTAACATCAACCATAAACTCAGCCGTAACATCAACCATAACCTCAGCCATAGTCAACTATAACATCAACCATAAACTCAGCCATAACATCAACCATAAACTCAGCCATAACATCAACCATAATATCAACCATAACCTCAGCCATAGTCAACTATAACATCAACCATAAACTCAGCCGTAACATCAACCATAACATCAACAATAACATCAACCATAACATCAACCATAAACTCAGCCGTAGCATCAACCATAACATCAACCATAAACTCAACTATAACATCAACCATAAACTCAACTATAACATCAACAATAAACTCAACTATAACATCAACAATAAACTCAACTATAACATCAACCATAAACTCAGCCATAACATCAACCATAAACTCAACCATAACATCAACCATAACCTCATTTTATTTAGGCTCAAGAAGAAAAACCAATAGAGACTTTTTCTCTCCTTTTGCTTCGTTATGAACGCAAGGACGTATACAAATATTTAGTAATACATAAACTGTGGATATCATTTAGATCATATAATCATACCGTGAAAAATTGCAAGCCATAACATCCCTAGTCTAAAGTGGCCTATGCAAATATAATGTTGCCTAAATGTTTAGTCTTGGAGATGTACATATCAGGAAATGTGACCTGGATATGAAGCGAGTTGGAAAAGCATGTACATACACACTCATCCGAATTTATTGTTATTTATCCTAATCTTCTCCTTTTATCCTGTGTACCATCAAACTTTAATACACCATAGGTTGGACACTGAAGGTAGTGGAGGTCTATTATGCAATTTTCTTTTTCCTGACTCCCTGTGAACCACACACACACACACACACACACACTATTTCTCTCATCTGTCCTGCACCTGGCCTCACTGTTGATTCACCTAGTTGAGCAGGTAGCACAGTCTCGGTACTGAAGACGGATCATACACAAAGCCATGTGTATCTCTGCCTCTTGCATTAGATTTTACTGCATCTGCCGCTGGTGTGTGCATACCGTACACATCCACATGTGTACACACACACAACCATATAAACAGCTGCAGTAGCTCATATCTCACTGTTAAACAGATTAGCCGCTATGAGGAGATTCATGATGTCAGCATGATTACAGCATGACTCCCAAGTTCATAGCGCAGAGATGTAATATAGTCGAACAGCTCCCCCTGCAGGACCCTGAGATCGGCTTTAATCTCATTATTTTCCACAGCCCGCTTCATTTTGTTGAGGTGTATTGATCACAGACCACCAGCCTGTTTAGTTTGCCTTTCCCTTTATCTCTGTCTACATCCCTCCTCTGCCTCAACCGCAACCCCCTGACACACCCAGTGGCCCTGATGCTTATACTGATGATCTTTCCAATACACTTAGCACTGCTTGACTCTCTCTAGTATACAGCTGTAGAAGAGTAATGATTTATGTTCGCACTATCCGGTGCCACACAGATGAGAATGGGTTCCGTTTTGGTTCCTCTCAAGGTTTCTTCCTCTTGTCGTCTCAGGGAGGTATCCTCACCTCTGGCTTCCTTTTGAGGGATCTATCTATATCTAGATATCGGTAAGGATGCAATGGAAAAAAAAATTTCCATCCTTAAAAGCACTCTATAAATAAAATCAAATTGAATTGAATTGAACATAAGCTCCCAAATCTAAGTGACGATGCATTAGCAGCCCGTGAGTTAGATTTGCTGAGTCACAAGAGTCCATTAAACAGCGTTTTCAGTCTTGACTCGTATATTTGACTAAACTGCAGCAGTTCTCTCACGCCGCACAAAAACGAAGCGTGTCGGATGTAAATGAAAGAATATTTTTGCATTAAAGACAAAGCACTGCACCTTTGTGCTGAATTTAGGAATCTTACAGGTGGGTATGTGCAATTCAAATAACTGTGATGCTTTCTTTTCATTTCCTTTGATGTTATTAATGTGAGTTAATATTGACAGGCAACCCAGCATGCCTGTTAACTAACTAATGAACAACTGATGTTTAACTAATAATGAATGTTTATTCCATTCATGAATAAAATAACACACACTACATTTTCATTACTTTCACTACACAGGTTCATATTGAACTCTGCCTACATGCAGTACAGTAAGCATTAGCGGAAGAGAAACCTTTTTTCTGTTGGTTGCTGGGAACCTTCTCGATTTAAAGACATGGCATGTTATGTCATTACTGGGAAAATGTGGGCGGCTGTGGTTCAGGTGGTAGAGCGGGTTGTCCACTAATCGTAGGGTTGGCGGTTCGAATCCTGCCCCACATGACTCCACATACCGAAGTGTCCTTGGGGAAGACACTGAACCCCAAGTTTCTCCCGATGGCAAGTTAGCACCTTGCATGGCAGCTCTGCTACCATTGGTGTGTGAGTGTGTGTGAATGGGTGAATGAGACACAGTGTAAAGCACTCTGTAGAACCACTAAGGTTAAAAAAGCGCTATATAAGTGTTTCTGTCATTTTAACAGCTCGAATACCGTACTTGAATGAATTGATTATGACTGAGTTCATTCTCAGCTGATCACAACGTTACACTTAGCCAGCATGTTGTGTTTGTGCCCTTGATAAAACACTGGCAAGTCAATGGCTGGTCTGTGTAACACGGTCTTTGTTCTCGTTCACATCTTTCTTTGTGCTTTATATGTGTTTAAATGTGAGGTGATGGAGCGCTGTAATGAAGTTTAATAAACGTTAATAAATGCTCATTTCAAACCCTACACACAGCAAGCTGCTCTGCGTACAGCACACTAAGCTTGTCAAGCGCTTTATTTGATCATATATGCCGGTAATGCACGTTTCATTGTCCAATAAAGACAGACTGATATATTTACCTACTCGTAGTGAACAAGGGTGTAAATGAAGCTCCGTGCTCCAATGAATGAATAACATCCTAGCCAGTGTGAAATGAATGATTGAATAAGCTGCACAATAAATAACGATTACATCATTTGTAGAACGTTTCATGTCTAGAATTTCACTTGATACAAAACGTATCTGAAGGCACGTTATGTTGCACTCAATACTAAAGCATATTTTGTTTTATTGTTTTAAAAAAAAAAAAAGTAATCATCAAGAGTTCTGAAACCACGGCCACGTGTCCAACAGTTTTGCTGTAGAGAAGCTATGCATTAAGAGAAATAAATCACTTGCCATTGTAGTTTTTGGTTTTGACAGGATGGGAAAGAAATAAGCCCTGCCTCACGGTATTCACGTCTAAGGCCGACCACCTTAGAACTAATAATTTAATTATAAGACCACATTAGAACTAATAACAGAACTAAGAGAGTTTTCAGAAATAATTAAAAAAAAAAGGGCTAAATGGTAAATGGTCTGCACTTATATAGCACTTTTGAACTTGGGGTTCAGTGTCTGGCCCAAGGACACTTCGGTATGTGGAGTCACGTGGGCCGGTAATCAAACCTCCAACCCTATGATTAGTGGAAAACCCGCTCTACCACCTGAGCCACAGCCTCCCATAATACTGCTTTAGCGCATGTCAGTTCATATGCAAACAACATTAGTTATAGTTTATTAGTGCTGATGTTCATGGTGCTTTAATGTTACACCCAACTGTAACTACATAGTTAGCTAGCTCCAATAATAGAATAGTGAGCTCAGATGGGCTCAGATCTCTTCATCGTGTTTGGTCACATGCCACTATCGAATTCGACACGATGCATGATGTATACGCCTTTTTTCAGGACTAAGACTCTCACGTTCATGACAAATACAGGGAGAATTTTGGGAAAGATTTACTAAATATTCCCGGAATTGTGTTTCTCTCACCGACTCGATTAGTTGCTCTAAACTGCAATCTGCACATCCTGGATGATCTCTCACCTAGGAAGGCAGAAAGGTTTCCGTGGCAACCAGCGTCTCTTAGCCAAATATAGGCCCGGGAAATTTTCCCCATGTCGCCAGTGCTGGGCTGAGACTGGGCTTCCCCCTGTTGGTGGAGGATCAGAGTAACACCGGGTGAGCCTCAGGTCTCCGAGCTCAGAGCAGGTCGATAGAACCGAATCATGCTGGAGCGCGTCAGTGCTGATGGGCAGAGCTGGATTCAGAGAGTGAACGATGTTGCGGGGTGAAGCTGGATTTTTAATGACTTTCTCTCATAGCTGTAAAGCTCAGATCAGACAGGAGCCACTGAGGAACAAGGTAAGAGTGTGAGAACTTTCATGCACATTTTCTAGAATCTTTGGAAGGAATGACGAGGGAAGAGAGAGAGAGGTTCAGTATATCTGTGTATTTTCAGCATTGACAGGGTGTACTTTTGTATAGCTATTTTCCAGCACCCAGAGTTTTGGCGATATTTATAAAGAAAGTGAAACAGGAAGCAGGAGGGAGACTTGGCTGTAAACTTTTTTTTTTGAGAAGTGAAATCATTAGAGTATACGTATGGGACCATCCACATTGGCAAAACGTGTTACGAGTGCAGAAGCTCCAAGCAGTAGAACATAAACAAATTCTCATCTAGTATTGCACTGTTCACTGCTCCTTAGGTTTGAATCCATGTTTCTCTCACTCATTCAACTCACTCACACACACACACACTCACACACACACACCCCACACTGATCCAGAGGTCAGCTTGCTGGTTGCTGCACATTTGGCTGCTGTCCTGAAAAGTAAATAGCAATGAAAGCAAATCTGTGACCATGGCCAAATCAGTTTCCCACACTCGCTCCATGCTGTCCTGTGTCTGAGAGCCTGGAACCTCCCAAGCGGTCAAAGTGCCAATCTGTCCCAGAGCCGCAGTGGCTGCAGCATTAAGAGCTGCTGCCTTGAACATCCACAGCAGTGGACAACTCGAGCACTGTGGACATCTGGAAAAGCTTTGACTGGTGGTGGAGCTGATAATATGCACAGTCTGCATTCTAAGACAATGTGTAGCCATACTGGTACATGCAGCTTTCTTTGCAGAGTCAGTCATGTTCTAGAGATTTCTTTGTCATTTGTGTAATATCAATATGTGTGGCTTCATACTGATGCTCAGTCTACTTACTGTCTCTAGTAGTGCATGTGCATGACGCCGGTGCATGACGTTCGGATACATTTGAGGTCATAAGTTTACATACGACTTTGCGAAATGTACATAATAATAATAAAATAATAATAAGAGGGATCATAAAAATCGCATTTGTTTTTGATTTAGTACCACTCTGAATAAGTTATTTGACATAACAGATGTTTACATATAGTCCACTAGACACAATAATACTTGAGGGACTCTAGTACTCTAATACACAACTATTACATAAGGTGCAAAAATTCATTGATTCTCAAGAAGGCAACATGATACATTAAGAACCGGGGGGTGTAAACTTTTGAACAGGTTGAACGGTGTAAATTGTTAATATTTTGTCTTTTGGTAAACATGTAAATATCTTCTGTAGCGTCTGAAGGGCAGTACTAATTGAAAAAATTTGATCTTTAAACAACATGCTATTTACACTAATCATCTTGTTCAAAAGTTTACACCCCCCTGGCTCTTAATGTGTCATATTGCCTTCTTGAGCATCGGTGAATGTTTGCACCATTTGTAATAGTTGTACGAGTTGTCCTCGGTGTGAAAGATGGATCTCGACATCATATAGCTGTTGGAAAGGGGTCACATATGCAGAAGATTCTGGGAACGCAAAGAATGGGCAAACAGTGGGCAGTTTAACTGCTCAGGACAAACAAGGGACTCATGAACAACTATCACAAAACATAAACACAGTCGTTGATCAACCAGGTAATGACACGCAGTATTAAGAATCACGCGTATGTAAACTTTTGAACTGGTTCATTTGTGTAAATTCTGTTGTTATTGTGTCTTGTGGACTATATGTAAACATCTGTTATGTAAAATAGCTTATTCAGGGCAGAATTAAATAAAAACAATTTTATTTTTATGATCCCTCCTTATTTTTTAAATTATTAACATTGTGCAGATTCTGCAAGGGGGAATATAAACGTATGACCTCAACTGTATATAACTTCAAGTCATAAAGTGACTTTCTCTCTGCCCTCTCATTTCCTCCAACACTTTCTCATTTCTCATTGAAAGTCAAGAATTTGCCAGACTCCAGCCTGCTTAATGCATCTGCACAGAGCCCGTCATGGCCTGCATTAACACGAGCTAATTAGATTTTTTTACAAAGAGCTTTGGAGGCATTTTGCTTGAAATGCAATTAGAACGTCCTCATTTGCATGCTGCTGTGAAAAGCCCTGACCAGCGCTTCAATCTGACTTCTCAGTTACCTCCAATTAGGCATAATCAATACATGTCTTACCTGTAAATCAGTGCTAACAGATCCTACAGGCTACGTGTGTATTCATAAGTATAAAAAAAAAAAAAACAACAACGTTGATCGAGAAAAAAATGGTATTCAGACACCACAAATTACAATCATTAGGACTTTGTGGCAAAGCCGCTGTTGGCAATTACAGCTTCTGTAAGAAGTTGTTAACTTTTTGCAGCATTGTAGATTCATTTTGGCCTGTTCCTCTTGGCAAATTGTCTTCAAATTTTCCAAATCTGATTACCTTGCAGTTTCAACATCCCTCCATCACTGTTATTTAACAAGGAAAAACATGGCATTGAGAATGTTATGGAGAAGCTTTCTGTAACATTTGCCAAAGGAGCATCAGGCGTCAGCTCTTTGTAACAGTCAGTACGGTTTTCACCAGGGTGTGTGCTTTCCGGTTTCTCAGTAACATGTTAAGCTGCATTTTTATAAAAAAATAAATAAATTGTTCTCATTAGCTTCAAGAGAGAGAAAAAAGGCCGAGTTGTTTATAGCTGCTATAAGGCAGTGTCTCCAGGATTTTGCAATCGCAGAAATTAACGCAAAATCTCACAATTTTTTTCAAAATCATCACAGATTTTCCTCAGATTTGGGCCAAGACGCGTCATGTGACGTCATCAAAACGCACATACAGCCACAGCCCTGTTCGATACACGCACGTCGAGTATATCATGAGTACAGCTAAAAGGTCTCATTTAGCAACAAACATCACTGCGAACGACCGCGCAGAACAATTTTGTGTAATTGCAAGTTCGCCAAGTTGTGTAGTTTTCCGCAAAAAAAAACTCAGCAAATTGCACAGCAAGTTTTGAAAAAAGCCACAGCAGAATCGAGCATTTTTGGCCACAACAATCACCAAAAAAAAATAAAAAATACTCCTTGAAATCCTGTACGGACTGATAAGGTAACTGATAACAGGAACTAACTTGTCTCGCACAACATGAAGTATAAAACATGGCGTGCTGTTCGTTAATAAATAAAAGAAAGAGTAATCATTGATGAGCTGCTGTGGTGTAAGAGGAATAAAGCACTTCGGGACATGTGGTAATTGGAAAATAATAACAGAATGCTTCATTGTGTTTTTATTCCTTATTTATTGACCGCTCCTTCAGCTGCCCTATGTGAGTTTTGAGTAAGAGTTGTTTGTCCTTTCCTCAGTACAGTGTTGAAATGTCGGTCCAGGGTAACTGCACAAACACTCCAAACGCACTCCACAGACGGTGTTGAAAAATTCTGAAGTATTTTGTACTGTAATATTACAGTTTTAGAACTTTCATTTTCTTGCAACAGTCTGTTATTCATTTGCAGCTTTACTAATCTCGAGCGTGTGTGGTGGAAGACGACAGCAGTGTAACTGCATGTAGTTGACGTTGGACTCCACCAGGGGCTGCTGTCACTACACACTGTTTCAGCTTTACAGACACTGGACAGCGCCACTCTGTTTTCATTCCAGCTAAATCGTGTCGTTCGGCCAATATGAGTCACAGAGGACACCTGATGAAATGTTATATTCAACTTTTATTCGGAATTCGCTCCTTGTTTGAGGAACCTGCCTCAAACAGTCCGGGTCTAGTCGTCATGGCTGATCTGAATCTAAACCGAAAAAATAAGAGAAAGTCTTTCTTTTTCAGGCACATGGACACTCTTATTAGGGTTTTTTTTTTCTCCCCCAGAAAGCAAAAGCAGGTGGTTATGGAAAGAAGTGTATATGCTGCTGATCTGTGAGGTTTGCATGTGTGTTAGAAACAGAAGTGATGAACAGATTGAGCGTTTGACACGCTCATAGAGGAAAATATACCTCTTTACCATCTGTCCATCTGCAAGCTACATAAATGCTCGCATCAGTTAATGACACAGATCCCCCTCTCATCCCCCACCAGCCCACAGCAGTTTCCTGAACCTCTCTGTCATGTTGATGTGACAGGAGAATGATACATCTTTCTGCTCCCAATAACAACCTTAATTGCATGTGGGCATGTTCCACCACACACACACGCACGCACGTACGCACACACGCACACAATCTCAGCATTTCCTAGTGATAGATAGCTTCTATTATTAGTGGAATGGGGAGAAGGCCACCTGCTGGGTTAAGTGCCCTTTCAGAATTCGCCTCAGAGGAAATAATTTCTTCCAGGAGGCAGACAGGATCTGTGTTTTCATCTTCATAGACGTTTATCCGTTCAGAGTTGTTAAAAACATATGCTGTGTTGCTTCCTAACATTATGTCTGAAAACATTTCAGAGAACTATAGTGAGAGTTCTTAGATGTGCTTTCGGTGTCATTTTCTCTTGTCTGAAATGAAGCTGCAATTAGACACAAGTGTGTGAGAGGGAAGAAAATGCCAACATCGATTTGTTTAGGTTGTTCAGCATTGTTGCTTCTTATCCAGGAGTTGAATTTCTGGTTTTGTATTGTTTTTTTTGTTGTTTTTTTCCTCCCCACTGCTAAGGCATTTTATCGATTTTTGTATTTATAAATACCTGGAACATGATCGCGGTGCATGTTCAATGTAAAGCTGCTACATTTTTTCCTGGGTTTTTTTTTTCTCTTTCCCCCCGATCCGGTCGACAAACCCTGTTGTAGCCTATATAATGCTCCAGGGATTAAAATGCGGAGTGATTTTGGGGATGTTATATGATTAGTAGTTTTCACTCTTGCTTTTAAGTCATGAGTCAGAGCTACTGTGATATCTGCACTGTGGCTTAGTGCCTGAGCTCAGTCTGTACCTCCATTAACATGAATGTCACTCTCATCCCCTCTTAATGCACTAAAGTCTTTCCCCAGGGCACCTGTCCATTTCCTCAGAGCTGAGTTCATGCTGCGTGTGTGTGTGGGGAGGGGGGGGGGTTTAGCGTTCACCCATGTTGCACTGGGAAAGGCTTCAAAGCACAACACTTACCTTCACACCACTGAGATACACATGTGCGTTCATTGCCCTCAATGCAGGGGCAAATCCTTTGCTTTGTGTGTGTGTGTGTGTGTGTACAGTGGTGCTAACATCTGCGGTTTAGTCGTAGTATTTGCAGTTTTGGACCCCTTGCTGTGGTGATACAGGAGACTCCTGAAATACTTTTAGACCGAACATGAATAATATTCACCCAGCAGAGAAGTGAATTCACTGAAGGGGAAAGGGTGCGGTGTGTACAGTAAAGGATGCGTAGTTCCTTCTGTTAGTGGTTACTTTTGCTTCATGCTGACTTTATCTAGGTGAACTTTGATACATGAATTCATGAGCTTTATGCTTGTGAGCCATTAGAAACCAAGCAAGCAGGACTGTGGTCCCTTTGGTTGGTAAGAAGAAATGGTTGAAAACGAATTGCTTATTATTATGCTTATTACTGCTCACTTTCCGCCTGCTGTCTCATCTATTGATATACTCTAGCGTTTTTGTGGTAATATTCTCTCTCTGCCTGCAAGGATTTTTTTGTTAGCAATGTTAGAAGCTCTGGTGTCCGTGGATGTGTTAGAAAGCTCAATAGCACACCTCATTAAAATAAGCCACAATGTTAGAGTTAATGTTAATGTTAGTGTGGGGTTTTTTTAAGCGTATTTGACTGACTTGCTATTATATATCATAAATATTAATAGTTTATTGGATTTTACGTGGGTATATATATAGATATATATATATAGAGAGAGAGAGAGGTTTTTTATTATTTAGATCCTTTTAAAAGAATAATAGTAGTTAAGAACAGTTCGACTGTTGTAAAGCATATTTTTATAAACATAAAACATATTTTCATAATCATCTTGTTCTATATATAGCTTCTCTGGTAAATTTAGCATTAGTAATGTTTCCCTCCACATATTTTTCTGTGATTTTTGGGATATCACATAAATTTTTTTTAAAAATGCTGGATGGAAACACCGGATGCGAATAAAATCTCCAATGCGTGCAAAAACGTGCTCAGTTGAACTGGATGATTTTTTTTGACACATTGAAGCACATTTACTGAATAAATTCCTCCATGCACATCAAGAAAGTCATGTGACTTTGCCTCAGCAAATCATGTGATTGGATAATTGGCTGATGTGATTGGATATTAAGCACATCGCAGTGGCAGTGTGTTTTTCTGTCTGTTGCACAGCACCTCAAATGTTGTTTTTGTCATTCTGAGAGATTCCTGAGCCAAAGTCTGTCATAGAAATGATTTGGCATAATTAGCTCCCAGAACTGTCTCGCATGATTCCGTTCCCAAATATCAGGCATCCGCCTCCGAGGTTCATGATAGCGTTTCATCTACGCGCTCTCAAGTTCAAGTCGTTTGTTATATTGGGGGGAAAAAAAGAGGCTTGCAACACCTTCCAATTGTATTGAGAATCTGCACCAGTTTCCACAGAAGTGATCATTTTGTTCTCTTGAAGACTTGGTGCTTTATTCGCAAATGTTTTATGTGATATTCCAATTTTTCCAAAAGTTATCTTTGCAACTCAGATAGAAACGTGACTGTTGACTGTAAAAGAAATGTTATTGTTGCCAATTTGAGTTGGTTGAGACTATCGTTAGTAAATATGAAGTCCGGTCTAACAAACTACCAATCAGAATTAGCCATCTGTTTACATTGACGTCTTTTTACATCCAATTTTATGTACACTGTTGTATTGTACTGTAGTACTTCATGTATAGTAAGGATGAATCGTTCTACCTCGTGTTTTTGTCTATCATCGGAAAAAGCACACAAGCTATTATTATTATTTTTTTTTTAAATATAATATGGATTAATTACACTTTGTACATTGAAAAGCCAAGACTACAGTTTCTCACAGAGTTTTTATTGATTTTATGATAGTCTCATAACATTAGAAATGGAAAAATATGACAAAATTAATCTGATCTTGCCCAGCATCCCCAGCAAAACTCTTAACCCTAAATAGTTCATATACCAGTCGCTACTGGTAGGCAGTTAAATTTGAAAACCAAATGCAATATGTATACTGCTACTGCGCTCAGTGCAGCTTCTGTTTAAACTAACTGGAAGAGGGACACAACAGTGGAGTGTACACAAACCACTGTCTTACCCTTATTTTAACCTTTTCCATGTGTACATAACACCCTGATAAACCACGCAACATGCACGACTTGTGATTTCTGTGAAAACCAAAGCACAATAGTTGCCCCAATTTGCCTTCTCTACATGCTTATCTACCACTATCACTGTTCAGTAGTTGTTGACGTTGCCAAGGAGACTCTGTTATCAATCATTGTAATCAAAAGAAATACAAAAAAACGGTGTATTTTTCTTTGTGAACGTGAGCTATACCGCAATGCCCCTTTACTCTAAACTGTAGCTTTCCTTATCGCTCAGGGGTACCCTTATCTTTTATACCTTAAATATATTTCACCTGGAAATGTGGACATACGGTATTAAACCTTTCAATAAGGATTTAAGGTACTTATTTTGACCTTTTAGATTTAAAGTGTTAAATGTGCACTATTCAATTCTAGGTAAAAGATGCAGGTAGAGACGTACAAAAGAAGGTAGATAGAATATACAGATAGAAGGTACAGAAGTAAAGTGAGGGTTCCACCCCAACAGCATGGTAAGGACTAGGTGTAATGGCAGTATAATGTAATTTAAATATAATGCAGTATAAAAGTCTGTATAAAACCAGTTTCTGAGCAAACTAATGTACCCTATCACAATGCTTTTGATGTATCTCAAAAATGCCTTTGAGGATAGTGATATGATATCTGATTTCTATATGATGATTTTATTTTGGCACATGGCCCACTGCTACAGTTGAGTGCCTTTTTTTCTGAGCGTGTATGCACAAGTATGTAGTAAAATTGGATGAGTTTCCAAATAAGGCGGGGGGACTAAACACTAATCAAATTTGACTTAACACTGTTTCTCCGGGGAAGGAAAAAATCGACTGTACTTGAATGAATGATTAACAGTCATGCTCTGCAGAAAGAGATATTTTACGCTCAGGAATGTACTGTAGGGCTGTTTCTCCCCCCTCTCAGCCGGATGTAATCCCTTACAGAAAAGTCCCAGGAATTTCAAATGTGCATAATCACACGATTCACATGTGAAATACACACCCAGAGGCTTCATGTGTGCCCATTCCTCCTCCTCTTCCTCCTCCTCCTCCCCCCATACACACATTTTTCACATGTAGTGTTTTTTCACATATGCTCATACATTTTCTTCCTTCCTTTTCACATGGTATCACGTGCTTCCGTGCATAACATGTGATCACATGTTTACTCTCCTATTCACGTGTAAAAAAAAAAAAAACAAGCCATGATGACATTTTAAGTAAGGGATATGAAATAAACGCAGTAAATAGATAAGATGTGGTGATGAACATAATAATAATAATAATAATAATAATAATAATAATAATAATAATAATAATGATGATGATGATGATGATGTTGATTTTTAAGCACGCTGAGGATTTTATCCAGTCTGTAGCCTATGATATTGGGTGGTGTTTGTCTCGTGCCCGCGCTGTACTGTAGTGGAGCGGATGCTTATCGCGCGCGCGACTTTCGGACGCTCGGAGCGACTCTACAGCAGCTGTCCGCGCGCGCGCTCTCGTCTGCTTTGGCTCCATTTGCAGCGCGCGCTCGCGATCTTTACCACGAGCCCGCTGCCCGCTTTTTTCTTCGGATGCGAAGGTCGGAAGTTGGAGGAGTCGGAGTTGTGCTGTGTTGGGTTTTTTTTGCGCGGTCTTATTGGGACGCGGCTCTGGATGCGAGGCGGTGGAAGCGGATGCCCGCATGCGGCGTGCGGCAGCGCTTTTTTTTTTTTTTTTTACCGGAGCGTATAAGCGCGTGCTGGAGCGAGCATGATCGCCGTCTCGTTCAAATGCCGATGTCAGATTTTGCGGAGAGTGAACAAAGGTAACCGCGTCTTTTGTCCAGTCTTAGAATTAAACCTCCTCCCTTCCTCTCCCACGTTTCTGTCTCCATCCCTGCTGATTTTCCACGCCGGACATCGTGCAGATGTTGAATGCATTAGAGGAGCAGAAACAGCTAGAGCCGAACCCGCATGCTGCTGTTTTTATTTAACAGTCAGTGTCATCAGCTGCATGAATACATGAATATGCATGAATGTTTAGCAGCAGAAACGGTCTCGTATACTGTCCATGCTGCTCAGCATCCTTAATACCACAGTTATCTGTAGACCATGCCTCTCATGCTTATGTCTGTCTGGGAGGGGGGAAAAAATGGTACTAAAACCACTTCTGGAAATCTATTCTAACTGTCTGTGTTTCTAGAAAATTCAGAACCATATGTTGTAGGCTATAGATGTGTGCTGAATTTATCAGCGTGCACATTGTCAGAGATGAGTGTGAGTGTGTTGTCCAACTTGGCTTTTCTTGAAAGATATAGAATGGAGGATCGGTCATAAATAGTGCAAGTTCTCTCCACCCCTGGGAGAGCACTTGACCTTGTTATCATTAGTAAACATCCAGCTGTGCCGTGGCTCGACTTGGAACAAAGATGCTTTTCATGCATGTAAAATCACGTTCAGCTCCTTCATCTGCTCTGCTGCTGCGTTTCGTTTCTTTTCAGTCATAAATGTTTCAAATGCTGTGTTGTTTGTGTTATTATTTATCCCTGGTCTCTGTGGATCTTTCCTGTGTTCGGCTATGACGACATTATAGTCATGCATATGGTGAAGGCTCATGATGGCTTCTTCGAGTCAGTGAGTCGCATCACACCAGATGGGAAAAAACGTCATAAAAGCCGAATTCGGCAGTAACGAAGCCGGTGGATGTTGGTAGAGATGCAATAATTTTGCACGGGTGAGAAATTACGTGGTGTTCATATTTTATTAGCTCACACAATTATACTCAAGCTTCAAACATCAGTTACACTGCTAAGACATTTCTCGTGAGACACTTTGTTTGATGTATCAACAGTGTGGGACATAAAGTCAGCTTGAGTTAAGGTTCTGCTACTTTCTGGTATTTGGGGTTTTTCCTGTTATGTTCCCTCGTCGTATGAGACGGATAAGATAAGCTAGACGCCCGTAGATCCTGATACGCTGCTAATATTTACCACGCTATGTTCTTTCAGCTTGACTTCAGACTGTTTCCCCATTAGTGAGCATTCAGTCAGAAAATGGAAATTGGAATCAAGGTGTTGGTGCGGCTGGGTTTATATCATTCACGCAAGCCGGTGTGTCTTCAACTTGGTCTAATCCAGCTGCTTACTGGTTCAATTAAAGCTGGTGGTGCTTCAGTATTTTGTGTGTGGGTGTGTGTGGTGTTTTTTTTTCTTTTCACTGTTAAATCAACATATTTTGTCTTATCTCAGCAGTTTTGGCTAATTATGTAGGATACTTTGTATGGAAATGAGTGGGGTGGGAAGTAGCACCCTCCTCTGTCCTTGGTTTTCTTGCGGCTCTCGCCTTTGTTTCTTGGGTTAGAGTTTCCAGCATCATCTCATACATTCCAAGCAGCTTTCAGATGCTGCAGTTCTAATGTGTTTGAGTTAGTGTGTGGGAGTGTGTTTGTCAGTGTGTATGCACATGTTTGAGACCGCGTGTGAATAAATAATTGCGCATTCGTGTCTGTTTTTAACTCCCATTTGTATGTAAGTGTGTGTGATTGTGTTTACTCTCCATGTCTCTCAGGATTCAGGCTGCTGGTGTTAGTAGAGCGAGAGTGTGCGTACCTGCTGTAATAATTGGTATGCTAATGGTTCTGACATACTGATAAAAAAGCACTCGCCGTTTCCGTTCCTAGGCAGTCGTGCTCCAGTGTGACCCTTCTACAACAAGCGTCCCATCACTGCACTCCTTGAAATCCAGTTTAGAAGCCATAACTAGTAGAGCTCTCTCTCTACACTAAGAAAAACCTGAGTTTGAGTCCATTTTATTTATTTATTTTTATTGTGTGTTCAATTAAAATTTGATGTACATTAGATAATGAGATTGTTCTTTCAGTTAATTCATTAGTGTATATGAGGTCTGGAAAGGTCAGATTTCAGCTATGTAATGGGGTTTTAGACTCATTTTTCTTTTCTACCAGTAATAATATACTTTGACATATCTACTCTAAGAAAACATAAACACATTTTACCAAAATGACATGGAAATGTTTTTTGTTTTTTTTTTTAGACTACTTTCTAACCTTGCCATGGCTGACCGCGTACAAACATCAGTGCAGTGGTGGCTATGCGGTTAATGCTCTGGGTTACTGATCAAAAGGTCGGGGGTTCAAGCTGCCACTGTTGGGCCCTTGAGCAAGGCCCTTAACCCTCTCTGTTGCAGGGGGCGCTGCATCATGGCTGACCCTGCACTCTGACCCCAACTTCCTGACATGCTGGAGTATGCGAAGAAAAGAATTTCACTATGCTGTAATGTATATGTGATCAATAAAGACTCATTATCATTATTATTATCATATTGTTTAAGGAGCCAGTTTAACAAACACTGAGGTAAATGCAGTCAGTCTGCCTAAAGATTTCTCAGACCTCACTCGCTAAGTGTAATTTTTTTCACTGAACAGGTTTGTTAAGTACCAACTCTCAAAATGCTATTCGCCTGCACCATCACAAAAAGTGTGCTTAAAAACAATGTTTTAAAATGTTTAAATGACATAATGAAAAGACATCCAATACGAGAATTTCAGCCAATAGAACGGAGTTAATAAGCGGCCGTTTTGGTTGCGTGAAAAGACGGATGCGAGCAGATTAGATTATAAATGTCGAGGTAGGTGGGGCGTCTTTCAGTGGCGTTGGAATGAAGTCTTTAAACGTGCTTTTGTCTCGTTTCAGTGTTGGAGCGCTTTAAAATGTTTACACTAGTTAGAAAGAGAATTTTGCATTATGATGTTTTCACAACTACATATAATAGAAAATGTCCAGATTTGAGCATGTGAAGGGTTTTCCCAGGCCACCACACGTTTTTCAAAGACGCTGGGAAATTGCATTGATCGTTTTATTGAGCGATTGTGATGCCATCTTATGCTCTGGCATTCGTTGTATGATCCTGATGTTTTGTTTTTCCCTTCTCCCCTCTATGTCTGTGATTGTTTCGATGGTTAATATGTACGGTGTTGTCGTATTTGTTTTCTACGCACCCACGGTGGAAACAAATTTCCTCTTTGAGGACAAATAAATGATCTATCTATCGTTCCATATCTGCAAACCTATCTAAAACTAATATAGGTACTAATGTGATTTCAGTGAAACCTGTGTTTTGTGTTTTTTTTTTTTTTTTTTTTTTAGACGAATGAATTGTTTTCCCAATGTATTGTGTTCCCCCATCAAATTGTTGTCTAGTTGTCCACCATCAGCGCCTAGTAAGCACGGTGAGTCAATGATTGAAATGTCCTCTGACAGAACTGAGGAAGAAGGGGACGCAAATACAAACGCACATAAAAGACTAGAAGGAAATCAACAAACACCAGATGCTTTGTTCCTTTCAGCTTGTAAGCTTTTGTAGCTCTCTCGGCTTATCAATAGCAGCGCCAGTCACATCTATCAAGTGAACAAAACACCATTTTCTGCTGCTGTTGATTGATGCAGAAGGTCAGACAAGTGCTGTGGGTGCGAGCTGACCCTCTGAGATCAGTGCTTGTGGCATTACTGGCTGAGTAATACAGGCAGGGATTTGGTCGAGAGTTACTACTGTTGTCTGTTACACCTGTCATCTTCACTCCAGTGGTGTTGGGTCACCATTGGCTTGTCAGTTCCTTGATTTCTTCCCCATCACTGCTCAGTGCCAAACTACCCTTACAGAAAAACTATTCCATGATACAAAAAATAGGTAACTACATAGAGTAGGATGGATACGGCAGTTAGCACATCGTGATTTGTTGTGATTTAAAATGAACTGGTTATGCGAAAAGGGAAAAAGGCGGTGTAGCGTTTTTGTCGCACTACACAGCTACTTCGTGAAATCTTGTGGTAAAGCTTCATTATTATGAAAATAATAGCTAATTACTGCAATGCTACTAAAACAATTAAATAATTAAAGTCGTAGTGTCTCTACTGCTAACTAGCTACACCCCTACACTGCAGATCACATATTTAACACAAGTTTAATATAGCTGATACATTTTATGGAGAACATAAGAGATAACATAAACAATAATAACAGAGCCCAGTGTTTATGCTGTGTGGAGGAGTGGAAACTGTATTCTTCTGTTTATGCTTCCAATTAAAACCCTTGACAAGTTTTTTTTTTCCCCCTTAAGGAAGATGTACTTGCTTATATAGGTTATATAGATATTTTCTGTGGGAATCTAGCATACAAATATGCAGAAACTTTAAGCAGTCGTTCTCTTGGATAACGGTCAGTTGCATCCTCCTATACAACAGAGCATTGCGAGAACTCTGGACTTACTCAGCTAGACAGATACAGACATCTGAGACACTCTTTTAGACATCTTACCTCAATATCTCTGTGGTGGCAAATCACAGACCATGGGTGCTGATGAAGTAAGATTATTAGGTCAGGAAGGTCACGTGTCAAAACTGCTCCTTCGTGTGGTTTTACTCCTCGGCTGTCTTTCGAGTAATGTCTTTGTGTAAGTAGCTGCTTTTCTGGATTGGGTTATTGTGCTTGTGTTTGTATTCAATAGGGCTGTCTAATTCCGTTAAAGCGCACCTATTATGGTTTTGAAATGTGCCTAGTTTTGTTGTAAAGGTCTCATACAATAGATTTGCATGCATCCAAGGTCAAAACACTTTAATGTGCTCATAATTTAAACTGCAGCATTACCTATTTCCCCACAGTGTCACAAACAACTCGTTAAATGATCCGTTCTAAAGGATTCATTCTAAACTCCTCCTTTCAGAGAGCATACTCTGCTCTGATTGGTCAGGTGTCCCAGTCTGTTATGATTGTTCTACCACTGTCAGCGTGTGTCGAAAAGGAAACGCCCACTACCATAAGTTTCAGCACCGTCTGTTCACGAGCAGCCGATGAAGAACAGAGGCGGGGTTTTTGTTACAAACCTACGTAGGTTAGTACAGGAAGTAAAGTCTGGAATTACTGACGACTCGTTTCAGCTGTTCAGAATCGCTTCCTTCTTTTGGGAGTCAATAACTCCATTTATCTTGCGCTTTGATTTTTGAAACTTTGCAGACGTTTTACATTCACAAACAGCTCTATAACACACTACATGAAAGGTCATCTTTGGAAACCCATTATAGGTGCACTTTAACGTTTCATTAGAATTTTGATTAGAATCCGAACATAGATTTAGATCCCTAATGAAACAACATGAGGATGAAACCTTGAGAGGAACCAGACTCAAAAGAGAAAACATCATCCTCTGCTGTATACTATAAAGACAAACAGTATTAAGTGTGTTTTAAATTATGTTGAGTATGAGCGTAATTGTGAATAAGAGTCCTGGGATGAGCACAGGACTGTTTTATGATTACAGCAGCAGTTCCTAGGTATAAATCTACAGTGTCCAGGTGAGATTATCCGCTATGGGATTTGGATCTTCAGTGTATCCATGTGGGACCATCCACAACAGCATATGGTGAGTCACAGTTATGCAGAAGTTTAAAACTCTCACTTTCTTAAGCAAAGAAAATCACATAAGTAAAGATTATCTTAGCCCTGATATTTAGCATGGTTTTATATTTATTCTGCTATCCAGGTTGCATGTTGACTGCTATGCAGTGATATTTTCACCCTGCATGGTGCACTTAGAAAGGTATAAGGTCCAACCACAGAAAAGGTATGATTTCAATATGTGCATACTTGTGTGATCTAAATCGGACACAGATTTTTAGATATTCGAGCAATCAACTAAAATGAACTGAAAGTGAATACAGGTCATACATGATGTCAAGCAACATGAGTTAGTTGGCTAGTAATGTTAGAAAATGGGTATTCTAATAAAACGTCAGTTAGAGGTTAAAAAAAAGAAACATTTTAGAACATTAAAATGTGGATTTTTCCCCCCTTTGTATGTGTAAATATAATGAAAATTTGATTAGTAATCAAACAGTGAAATTAGTTCTGAGACCCCCTAGTATTTAATTTTTCCTAGACTTTTCCTCTTTAGTTTGTAAACTCCCAAGGGACTTTTCAAAGGTTATGGTTTTTAGTGTTTCTGCAGCTGGATCACAGATACGCACATTTTGACCCACAGCACCACTCCAATATCACCTCCATTACTATCTGAAATGTCAAAATTGGACTCTCGAGCTCGCTTTCTCTGCAGCATAATGGTGAGGAGACGGTGATAACCGTGGCCTTTTCTAGTGCGTGTCTGGAATGGCTTCTCTCACAGGGCCGACTGAGCCACGACCATTGTTGTGTTTAGTTTTAGCAGGTCTTTTCTGCACCACATCAGCCTCTGAGCTAAGACCTAGTGGAAGGCACAGCTGCGTTCTCATACCTTGTTTGGACCCACTGTTTGTAGAGGGATTGGAGCTGTAGCTTTTGGCCTGGATTCGGTGCATCCAGCACATATATCGCACATAGTTTAGTGAAGGGCATATTCAGGGTCTTGCTAGCTTAGTGGAGGTCCTTTATCTCAAGCGCACACATATGTACAAACGTACACATGCTCATCGTGCAGAACAGTGGCTTTCGTTACCCTCATTACATGTGCTTCTTGCTCTCCACGCTAGATTAGTTCTCTAAGGAACTGGTGATGTGTGGCAAATTTTTCAACGCGTCTTTCCTGCCAGGAGCTTTTCTCAAATTCTCATACCAAAGAACGACTTTGCCTTTAGAGCCTCTGGTGGCTTTGCATGACGCACATTGACAGGCTTTCAATATCTTAATGTTTTTCTGATTCTTTTTCGTCACACGGTGGTCGTGTACGCATCATGTACATTGGCAGCGTCTTATTGGTCAGGCCACCTGCAGGGCATGATCATTTAACTCCACATGTCTATGTTGAAACCTAAGCAGGGAGTCATGGAAACAGAACTCCGCCAAGCTGTGAGCAAACCCAAACAGACGTCTCTCATTCTGCCTCCGTAGGCCGAGTGTCAGTGGATGGATAAAGCACTCTTTTGGCAAATGCTGGAATATAAACATTGGCAGCACTTGAAACATCAGATTAGAGCGTTTTTCAGCCATGCAAATACACATATGAATGACTGCAAATGTGAAAAGCAATCCAACAAATGCAATTTTTTTTATTTCCTCATCTTTTGAATGTAACAAATAGCTCACCACCACCTACTCCACTTTGTGCTTATGAAGCAAAAAGTAACACAAAAAATGCCCTCCAGCGGTTTTTTTTTTTTTTTTTTTGTAAGCGCATTCTTGTTTTGTGCACTAATCCCTCCATTTCCAGCGGCTATGTGGGTTTTAGGTTCCCAAGAACTATTCTGATAGAGCGCAGCCCCTTTGGGGATGGAAGGCAGCATCCTACTGTGGCTGTCTAATACAGCTCTTGTTGGGGTTTACTGAAGACGGGGGTGGATGTTTCCTGTCATTTTCAATCCTCTGCACTGGTTATCTTCTGGATTCTTTCATAGGAGGAGTGGAGAACAAATGGCAGCTGCCTCCACCCAATCTGAGCTTCCATTTTACAGCCTCCCTTTGATATTCTTTATTCCTTCATTTCCTCCAGTCAGCAAACACTGAAGTCATTTTGGGAAGTGACATTAAATCTACAGAGTGCCACTTTATGATAATATGCCATTAAGCTCAAATTCAGACAGGCAGTGCTTTTGTACAAGCATTATGCCACCCATAATTTATCTCCCAGAGAACTTCAAAGAGCTCCCCACACATTTAGGAGGACATTTCAAGCAATTTCTGATATTTTGCCAATTCACTGCCTTCTTTTAAAGATTCAGCAGGGTTGCAATGTCCCCAGCTATATTACATCAAGGTCAAAGAGTCGGACTGATTAGATTCATCCAAATGGGGCTTCCTTGAATATCAAAGATGGCATGCAATTTGTGCTTCATTTTTTTCCCTCATTGCATCTCTTTAGCCATTTCTCACAGTCAGTTACTCTGGGCTTTGGTTTGCAGATGGATCTATTTTTCACACCCTCTGTGGTGGATGAGCTTAAACGACAGGCATAAGACACAATTGTGAAAAATGAAAGTAGGAAGCAGTGAGTCACGAATTAGCCACTGAATTGGTTCTGAGCCCCAACCCCCTACCCCTGTCAGCATGGATAATTCTGTTGGGGGGGGACAATATTTGAACCAGCTGACCACTTCTCAGGGTACTCGTATAAATGAAAAGCTTTCATCATCCAAATAATGAATAACCTCTTTTTACACAATTTAGTGCACTCCCACTCTGTCCATCTCTCTCTGTGGGATGTATGCTTTATGGCTTAAAAAATAAGCCTGCATTGTTCGTCTCTGTGCCTGGCAGTTTAGGTCCTTGTGGCTTCATCAGCATGTGATCGTTAATTACCTAACTTCAAACGACTGGAAATTTACAACTGCACATCAGGTTAGAAGGAGCTCTGGGTTCTCCATGAGGCCAAAGCTTTCCCATCTGTCTTAGATAGACTTTCATCTGGTTGCCCACTGGTCAAACTGTACAACCACCTGATCCCAATATGAGATCAAACAGCTATTTGCGGCCACTAGGGGATGAAGTCCAGGCCAGCCGTTAGCTCACAGCACCAATTACTCCCCCAAATTACCATGAAGTCGAACAAGCCTAGTGATCCCGAAAGCCTTGTTCAACATGCAGTTTAACAGCAGTTAATATATAAATGGTTATGTGTAAGCACAGGACACTGCTGGAATCCTGAGACAGATTCCAGGATAACGTTAGCGGTTCCATAAAGCGATTTACACGTTTTCTCATTCACCCATTCACACATACACACACACACACACACACCCACACACACACCAGTGGC
Organism: Ictalurus furcatus; assembly: GCF_023375685.1. Lineage (NCBI taxonomy): Eukaryota > Metazoa > Chordata > Actinopteri > Siluriformes > Ictaluridae > Ictalurus > Ictalurus furcatus. Next base: position 16,600,908 of record NC_071273.1, read on the forward strand.
AGCAGAGCTACCATGCAAGGCGCTAGCCTGCCATTGGGAGCAACTTGGGGTTCAGTGTCTTGTCCTAGGACACTTTGACATGTGGGCCGTGGCTTGAACCACCAACCCTGCGATTAGTATCTGCTCTACCACCTGAGCCACAGCCGCCCTGGCCATTTTTCCACCCGGAAAAATGTGACTCCTTTTGAGACACCTGATTTAAATCATCAGTAAAGTGATTACAATAGGAAAGCCTAACATTATTGAAAGTTACAGGAGAAATATCTGGAAATTGTAGCAATTAACAGGACTTTTATGGCATGTATGGAATGTGTTTATCATCATAAAGTGATTTTTAAGCTGCAAAAGGGTTTTTAAGGGGTTTTTTTGTGACAACCTTTGAAAAGTAAAGGCTTGGTATGCTTCTGGTGATGATATTAATGTTTTATTTGTTAACAATCTGTTAACAAATCCAACTGCTACAGTTTAATCAGCCAATCATGTGGCAGCAGCACAATGCATAAAATCATGGAGATGCAGGTCAAGAGCTTCAGTTCACATGTTCACATCAAATATCAGAATTTGTGGGGGAGTGTTATCTCAGTGACTTTAACTGTGGCACGATTGTTGTTTGTGTCGGATGGGCTGGGTTGAGTATTACAGAAACTGCTGATCTCCTTGGTGTTTCACATACAACAGTCTCTAAAGTTTACACAGAATAGTGTGGGGGAAAAAAACATACTGTGAGCTGAAACACCTTGTTGATGAGAGAGATCAGAGGAGAATGACAAGACCAGTCTGAGCTGACAGGAAGTATATAGTAACTCAAATCACACAACCGTGGTTAGCAGAAAAGCATTCTAGAACGTACAACCTTGAGGTGGATGGGCTACAACGGCAGAATACCCCATCAGGTCCCACCCTGACAGTCACGAACAAGAATCTGAGGCTGTCATGGACATAGACTCACCAAACTGGACAGTTGAAGACTGGTAAAAGACCAGGTGATTTTATTTTTCTAATCTCCAACTGTCCAATTTGGGGGAGCCTGTACCCATGATAGCCTCAGATTTCTGTTTTTTTGTCTGACAGGATTGGAACCCAATTCAGCCTTCTCCTGTTGTAGTCCATCTGAATTAAGATTCGATGATTTGTGAATGCTGAGATGCTTTTCCGCTCACCATGACTGTAAAGAGTGCTGATTTGAGTTACTGTATCCTTCCCGGCAGCTCAAACCAATCTGGCCATTTTCCTCTGACCCCTCTTATCAACAAGGCGTTAACATAACCCAAACACCCAAAGTAAACTCATTTTACCAGTACCATTTTCTTCTGAAAACAACATTGTACTAAATTCAGTAAGCGCTGAGTCAGTATCTGTTGGGTCAGCATTAGGGCTGTGCCAAGATGTGGAGCTGGCTCAGGGTTTGTAATTGCACAGCTGAGCCGTTCCTGATCTTCCAGGTGCATATCCACCACCACAAACTCAACTGGCTTATGCTCCTAAATCTAGGACATCAATTCTCTGGGTGACCAGGTTCTGCCCACTTAACTCAGCTCGACCACATGCTCCTGAGCAGTGGCTAAGCAAGTGAGGTTCTGCGTACTTGTTCATGCTGTTATATGAAATTCAAACTCTAGAGATATTCTCTTGACTACATGAACCTTTTCTCTTCATGCTGGCATGATTCATAAGTGCTGGCAGAGAGCCATGCTGCAGAGGATCAAGAGCGGTCAAGCTCTTAGCACATTTTTAAAAGGATTTTATATACTTTTCCTCTTCAATTATCTTTTTAGTTGGAGCCAGTACACGCAGCACTAGGTATTTGCAGTACATTTTTGCCAACAATTGAGATCTGCATCTCAAGCAGCCTTGGCTGTAGAGGTTCAAAGCCTGATACCAGTAGGGAGCAGCTTTGAATTTACCAATGTGCAACTAAATCAGCTTTCTAGATGCGGTGAAACTATATTAGACCAAACGGGCTTTTGGTGCTACAAGCCCCGAAAATAAAACTTCACCGCCAAAAAAAATCAAATGCACTCATTATAAACAGAGAAAAAAACATCAGCATAAAAATGGCTGGCCTTCAGTAAACCTTTGAACATTTTGTGTAGAAGCCCTTCATTTTCACATCAGAGTACACTGCGAGTTATCACTCAAAAATATACCAAAATGTGGGTTTTTTTCTGCCAGTAAAAAAAGGCAGATCAGCTAGTCAACATAAGAATTAGGAATGATTCACATACACAATATGGCCAAAAGTCACATCCATATGTGCTTGTTGAACGTCCCATTCCAGATTTAGTTCCCCTTTGCTGTTATAGTAACCTCCAATCTTCTGGGAAGGTTTTCCACTAGATTTTGGAGCGTGGCTGTGGGGATTTGCTCAGTCAGACCTAAAAGTATTAGTGAAGTCAGGCACTGATGTTGGGTGAGGAGGCCTGGGGTGCAGTCAGCATTACAGTTCATCCCAAAGGTGTTCAGTGGTGTAGCGGATCAGGGCTCTGTGCAGGACACTCAAGTTTATCTACTCCATCCTTGGCAAACCATGACTTCCTAGAGCTCCTTTGTGCATAGGGACATTGTGCTGTTGTTTTGCTGAAGGGAAATTTGAAGGGAAATTCTAATTCTACAGTATACAAAGACTTTCTAGACAATTGTGTGCTTCCAACCTTGTGGGAAATGTTTGCAGAAGAACCACATATGTGTGTGATGGTCATAGTGTAGGTGTTGTGATCTCTCTGGAAGCCTTCCTTGACTTTCCCATGTGAAAGATGCACTGATATGGTACCCTCACTTTGTTTCCAGTGGAGAATGGAGAAAGTTTTGATTTATTTATCTATGAATCCATCCATTTTCCATACTGCTTATCCTACACAGGGTTGCAGGGGAGCCTGGAACCTATGCCATGGTTCCATGGGCACAAGGTGGGGGACATCCTGGACAGGGTACCAAAAGTACTTTATATTGGACAGGATACAGATTTTAAGTATGTGAATTTATCAATATTGAGCAAGCTGGTGGTGACGGTGGCAAGAAAAGGAACCCACGTCACACCCCTCTTCATCTCCCTCCACTGGCTTCCTGTAGCCGCCCGGATCAAATTCAAGGCCTTGATGCTCACGTACAAGACCTTGTCTGGAACAGCACCCCCTACCTCAATACTCTCCTGAAGGTTTACGTTCCCTCACGCAACCTGCGATCGGTTAATGACAGAAGCTTAGTGGTGCCTTCTCAGCGTGGTTTAAGGTCCTTTCCAGAACCTTCACACTAACCGTCTCTCAGTGGTGGAATGAACTTCCAATCTCAATCTGGACCGCAGAATCCGTCACCATCTTCAAAAAACAGCTAAAGACCCACCTCTTCCATGAACACTTAACTAACCCCTAAAATGCCAACCCCACATTATCCTTAAAAAAAAAAAAAAAAAACTTACTCTGGCTCTTACACCTCGACTCTGTGCACTTTGCTTCTTCTAGAACTCAATTATAAATCTTATATAGTAGCACTACTTGTATTGTTCTCCGCTTGATATATCGCTTCGCTTGTATTTCCTCACTTGTAAGTCGCTTTGGATAAAAGCGTCTGCTAAACCGTCATTTTTTTTATACGTGTTAAAAGTCAGCTTGATAATTCATTAATCTGTCACGTAAATTCTGCGATCTAACGTTGCAGACATTACAGAACAGAATTACAGTATTGCAAATAAAACTAACATGACACGGAGGTTTTTCGTTAATACGCCTCTAGTTCCATTCACAAGCTACAGTCGTTTAATTACATCTGAACAATATTCACATGAAGTTAAGCAGCTTTCATTTGACTGATTCTCTTTTTTCCCCCCGTCTCTCTCTCAGTGTGCATTTCACATCCCATCAGTCTTTACGCTTTCCACTGAGCTGAGATCAAAGTGTTCACTGATGCACTGTCCCAGATATACTGTACAGCGCTCCAACCCCCCGCTGAGGGCCTACTACACAGCCAAACTTTCACGTTCTGTCAATATTTGTTCTAGTTTGCTGCTGATGGCATGTTGCAGGCTTGTTGCGCTATATAAATTGTAGCGTGGAGTTTGTTTTTGCTTTCCTTACCATAGGCTTTGGTTTCATTTCTCAGCCTATATTAGATAAAGATATCCAGAATTTAGTATATGTAAACATAAATATATGTTTTAAAAACGTGTGTGTGTATGTATGTGTGTATGTGTATATATATATATATATATATATATATATATATATATATATATATATATATATATATATATATATATAGATAGATAGATAGATAGATACATATATATATATATATATATATATATAGATACATATATATATATATATATATATAGATACATATATATATATATATAGATATATAGATACATATATATATATATATAGATACATATATATATATATATATATATATATATATATATATATATAGATACATATATATATATATATATATATATATATATATATATATATATATATATATATATAATGTTTTTCTGCTTCAACTTGACCGAATTCAGGAACATTGCAGACATTATACAAAGGCGTAATGTCTAATGTTCCTTGAGATGTCAATCACATTTGAATTGCTAAGCACTTAAAAGGCAGTCATTCTGTAATGTTCCTTGACATCACAAGGAACATTAGACATTACGCTTTGGTATAATGTCTGCAATGTTCCTTTCTTAAGTTTTTTTCCCCCCACTTATTTCTACACTTTTCCTCTGTGTGCTTTAGCTTTGGCGCAACCCCAGTTCCATCACAACTGAACTGCTTCGGGTTGACCCAAAGTGACTGCTGTTGTTAAATTTTAAGGGATTTTAATCCCAGGATATGCCTTCCTACTGCTCAGTGCTGGAAGCAGATAGATATTTTGCTGCAGTGGACAGGGACAATCGGGTATTCTGTTTTTCTTCCTTTTTCTCTCTTTCTTTCTCTCTCTCTCTCTCTCTCTCTCTCTCTCTCTCTCTCTCTCTCTCTCTCTCTCTCTGTGTGTGCCATCAGATTGAGGGTAGCTTGTGTCATTAGACCCAGGCAACACAAACTCTGAGCTCATTGCTAAAAATAAAGGCGAGTCACCCCCTCTCTCTCCCCGAGGTCTGCATGGTTGAGCTTGAACACAGCTAGTCCCTGATTCATTATGATTTGACTTTAGAACATACCAGAAACATCATTATAGAGAGCATCAGAAGTGTTGAAAATGAATGTGTAAAATTACAGGTTCTGTGAGGCATCTTTAGCCCTCTCTGCAGCAGATGTTAAAAGATTCCAGTGGAGTAAAACGAAGGCCGTCATGTCCACCTGCCCAGTTGTACACCACTCGGACACATGTCGTGTAGATTGGTTGGCCTTTCTAGAGCTTGGTTTGGGAAGCTTGCGTAATTAACGGATGGTGAGAGCCGGTGTATGGACCGCACGCCCTGCGAGACTCATTACTATTCGCCACAGATGACAGGGAGAGCCCAGAAGCACTTCAGGTCTTTCTTCCTTACCCCTCACCTCCACAAATGAGTGCGCCTATATGCATGACTGAGCTCACTGTGACTTGGCAGGATGACAGCTCCACTGCTGTCTGTTTCCTCTCTCTCTCTGAGTGCCAGTCTAATTTCTTTCATTCTCACTCTTTCTATCCCTTTATGGATCTTGTACATTTTCATTCTTTCATCATCAACAGATTTCTCCTCCCACCTCTTTATCCTTCTGTTCACTTTTATGGTGATGGATCTATCATGTTAATGTCATGCCATCATGGTCCTGCTCCTCCTCCTCATTCAGGCAATGAGTCAGTGGCTGACCTCAAAGTTCCTGCATTCCTCCTTGCCCACTTCACCATTGGTTTATTATGCCATCGCTCTTCTTTTTACTACCAATGTCTTTATCTCATTGGTGCGGTCCTGCAATGTTTCCTAAAATGAACTGAGCGAAAAGGAAAAATGTAGAACACCAACTCACTAGTGCACTCATTTGTGTTCCCCATGCACTTGGTATGCATTTCGTGTATGGACACAGAGTCTGCCCAGTAGTTGAAGGAAAAGCACAGCTCTGGTAAAAGCAACGTCACATTCTGCACCATTACCCTGGTGACTCTGAGCTCATCTTTGTGCATGCCATGGTGTTCCTGTGTCGAGTGAGCAATGACTTTCACTGGGATGTGGGAGAGTACGCCCCAGAGGTAGATCCATTGATGTGAGGGAAGAGTAGCAGAGTGAATGCTGTAAATAGAGCAGGCCTTAGACCACTCAGGCTCCATCCTGCTTGTCTGCTTTGTTCTGGGAGAGCTACTAAATGCAGAGAGAGATATGAAATTACACTGGCTGGGATTAGAATGGCCTGGCTTGTTCCCTGAGCCGAGGAGCCGCAGTTAGCAAGCTCAGCTTAAATGTATGAAAATGATCAATGTGAATTTGGTGAACCGGATATGTTGACATTTTTGTATTCATGTTTCAGTACATAAGTGGAATTGGTTTAATGGTGATTAGTTGAAATGGTGTTAATGTCTTCGTGGTCATAACAACCCTGGTAATGTTGGGGTGTAATGTTGCTTCTCTTTCAGGAAAGAGAAAAGTAGTAGTAAATTATACCATTCCTTGTTGCTGGGGTGGTAACCTCAAGGGTACACGTTTTGTACCTTTAATATGTATCTTTCACATGGAAATGTGGATATAGTGTACCTTTAAAATTGATTTAAGGTACATAAATGCACTATAATTCATTTTTAGAGTAAAGCTTTAAAGGTACACTACATTAACCTTTCTAGGTAAAAGATACTTACTAAAGGTACAAATTGTGTACGCTTCAGGCTTCTACCACAACATCAAGGAAAAGTACAGTTTAGTATATGGGATTAGATTTGTGCCAAAAGTATTTAAAGAAACTGACATAAAATATCCAATGAGAGAGAAGAAAAACACTCTGAAACTGAAAACTCGAACTCGGTGGCAAAAAATGTGACATGCTCTTCAAATAAACAACATTCTTTGTTAACAGTTTTCTAAGCATCGTTTTCACTAATCATGGTTGATGAATGTGCTGCTAGAGTTTTCTTTTATGCTTTCAAATGTTTCTTGTACACTCTGCAAGTTTCCATTTGCCATTCTGGCACTAATCTCACGCGTGGGCGGTTTTAACAACGCTTTACTCTAATTGGCTAGTGAGATTTGGATTGGCAGCTCCCTGACCAGGAAGTAGAGACTTTTTGGGGAGCATTCTGGATGTGGTTCTCTGTATAATTGTAGTGTTTGTACTTTACTTTTTAGTGTTTGAAATTACTTGATCAGTATATTAGTTTGTACTGAATATTTGAGGTTTGGGTAGTCTCGTACGACTATTTCGGCACGGAGCGTCGTTGTCGTCATCAACGCTATCCTCCTCCTCCTCAGCCGAACACTTTAGCTGTCGATTCAGATCTCACTAGCCGATGAGAGTAATTCGCTGATAAGCCCGCCCACACGTGAGATTTTTTCCAGAATAGTGAACGTAAACTCATTGTATATTTCTCATTGTATATTTTTGTTCGTTTCTTGAAAAGTTATGTTCAATACTTTATGCCATATTAGTACCCTTTATTTCAGAGAAGATTGTTGTAGTTTACGTACTCCCATCAGAAAAATACATAGACCAATCAACTAATACCATCTGGTCTGTGCTTTTCTTAAATAAGAGGAGCATCTGCACACACCTGTCACATAGGTGGTGTCCTCAAGGGTACATCATTTTGTACCTCCAGTGATGAGAACATTTGTACATAGTTGTCAAAGCACACCGTTTAAAGTACAAACTTTTATTCAATACCATTTTCTTGTCCGATGTGATGTGACAAAGCCATGATTTTGGGAGGTTAAGTGTCGTGTAGTGACTCTGCTATTCCCTCTGGATATGTATCCAGTTCTTTAAGTGTGAGACGCCTGACACCCACAGATCTGTCCTCACACATCTGTCCCAGGCAGTTCATTAAGAACCCTCGTTTCAGTCTCAGACTGTAACAGATGAGTTTGGCCATTGCCAGCAGGTGTGAATTAGTCAGCTTGCTGAGACTCTGGGGGCTTCTGGACTTTTGAAACCAACACTATTCATCAAAAATGAAAATGAACGACTGGGAATTTCCCTAGTGGACTGGCCCTGCCTTGAATCTTCAATCTTGAGAGAGAGAGAGACATGGACGAAATATTGCAAGCAAGCATTTGGCTTTGCTCTCACATTCAGACATACAGTATTTGAAATTCCTTTGTTATTTGTTCACAGACTGATTGATTGATCTTATTGTTGAAACATACATGCATGAGTGTTGCTCAGGACATCCAAACAGCGGTAATATAAACCTAGCAATCTGTCATTAAATCGGCATCGCTATATTCCAATAGATTGTGAACCTTTTTTTTTACATTTCCATTTATGGCATTTTTTCAGACGCCCTTATCCAGAGCGACTTACATTTATCTCATCTATACATCTGAGCAGCTGAGGGTTAAGGGTCTTGCTCAAGGGCCCAACAGTGCTAGCTTGGCTGTTTGGTGCTGGGTTTGAACTCACGACCTTGCAATTGGTAACGCAACGTCTTAACCACTGAGCTACCACTGCCTTATGCTTTTTGCTTTAGGACTGATGATTGCACAGTTTAGAAGCCAGACTGTGGAAACCTGTGAAGAATATCCAAATGTGTTGGAATATAGATAGCAAAAATACTAATACACACACAGATTACACATCTCCTATGCTTCCGCAGTTTTTCTGTGGACATTATAGTGATATGAATAACTATTGAAACGTCCAGTTAATGGACTGCTTGTGAGATTTACTAGCCAGTTATAGTGCAGGAACCTGAATAAATATCACTGAACTTAAAAATACATAAATACAGATGCATTGGTTTTTCATATGTTGTGCAAAAGAATGCATCAGTGTTTTGGGGCGCAGATGATAGCTGTTTGCAACATACTGCAGATTTTATTTCTCAATGGTTATGTCATTAATTTATAGTGACTGCTAGTTAGGCTTCTTTTTATTCACTATTTTTTACCGTCTTGATGTACGCATTTTTGTAAGTGTGAATGTGTTGCCGAGTTTATTTGTATGCTATGAAGGAGAGGCACATGAACTGAAAGAACTATCAACTCTTATCCCTGTTGCAAACCTCCTACACAGCCACCTACTATCCATGCACAAAGCTGCTGTTAAAACCAGAAGCTTTTCCCAGACTTCAGGATTGATGCTGTTGTGCTTCAGTATCCCAACAACAGCATGAGTCATCCAAGCTCATTTTGCAGATAGCCTAGCTGTTTTCCTTCTTTTTTGGTTCCATTCTTGTGACTTAACACTTCGTTTATGTCGGATTTGTTCACAAACCTCACCTACACCACGAAGAGGTTGTTGTGTTCACTCATTCAGATCCACACCGGACTGACACCTAAATGCATTTTTCATGAATATGTCTCTATGCTGGTCTCTTCAGAGACTTGATTCCAGGTCAGCGAAGTATGTACTGTGTTCTGTATAGTAGCACTTTTCTGCATTGCTCCAAAGTGATTTCAATTTTTACATGCCATTCTGTGCTGATCAAATATCAGCTTTATAGTGCATCATCACATGGGGAAACTTCCCAACCTCACTCAGTTCCAAACAGTGGGTTAGCACTATAAAAAAAAAAAAAAAAGGAATATATTTTTTATAGCGGTTTATAAAACACTGATTGTCTCAAAGCAGCTTTACAGACCAGTGCGCATGCCAAGTCTGGTAGTAACAAGGAGAAATGATGGCGCTAATCCTTCTCTGCCTGGTGCTGTGAATGATGAGTTATTTGTGTATCAGATAGTATAGAAGTACCAGGGTTTTCCATAGGTTTTCATGAGGCTTGGGTGCTGTAGGGTTCCAGGGGTTGATTCTGGTTGGGGGTTTGAAATTATTTGAAGGAAATTAAGATATTTGAAGTTTTTTCCACATTGTTTTCTACCATTATCCTTACTATATTTGTGAAAGAAAGCTGGCAACACTTATTGTACTTATAGTCAAAAGTCTCTTCATTTCACCAAATAACATGTTTGAGATTTTAATGAAAATATGTGTGGATTCCCTTAACTTGTAAACATAGGGAAAATAAACATGTTGAAATACATAGGTAATTATTTTTGCAAATGCAACCAAAGGACATAAAGGAGACAGACAGAGAATTTCTTGATTCATTTCAACATTTATTTCTTTTTTTGAAGCAGTCAGCACCTGTTTTACATAATAATCCTATGGAGTAGATCATGTTTTAAAAAACACCCTGAGCTTCTTTTGGGACGCTGTGAACTGTATTTTGGAACAGTTTTTTCTTTGGCCAGAGGTTTTCATCAGAAAAAGATGTTACGCATGAACACAGCCTAAAATTGTTTAGCTACCAAGCCACCTCAGACACTAATGTTAGTTCAGTCAAGGTATCTTTATGTAACATCAACTAACTAGCTTTGCTGGCTAACATAACTTAATTTAGTACGTGGTCTAGGTTAGAAATTTCTTTATTTGTAAAATAGGCTACATTAGTTATATCTTTATTATATCTGATATCACTATTGTTCACATCCACAAAAACAAATAGTTGATATTCTTTGTTGAGGTTTACCTTATCAATGACGTCCCACTTGCTTTTCCGAGTCGATGGTTGTAACTACCATCCCGAGTTGATTGTACAGAGAAATCACCAATCAGCTGTTTGATTAGCTTGGCAATGACCATCTGTCACACCAATCACATGCTCTTCCAAACACTGATTGTTGATTGGCAGGTCATTCCTGTTATCAGTTTACCTTCTGTTTGAGATCAAGCCACCTCACAATTTTTCTTCGTCAGTGCATAAATCCCTTTTTACATCTTAAAACATCAATTCGTCTTAACGTGCTCCACAGAAACACTTAGACGCTGTGCTTAAGCCTTTCTACGGTGGGGAAAACCCTAGAAGTACTATATAGTATTTATCGAATGTACGTAACTGCTCATAATAAAGGTTATGAATAAATAAGTCTTTTAAACGTAATTGAAGGAGACAGGTGGCTCATTTTCAGCTCGGGGTATAGACCTCAGGATAAGCAGAATCTGAGTGGGAGCAGGGACGTCTAGAGGATGTTGTGGACCTTAGGATAAGTACATTTACATTGACAGCATTTGGCAGATGTCTTCCCTCTTTGCTCTGTAGTCTTCAAAAACATGTATCCTTAAGCTAGAACAAATAGGTCAGGGTCTTGATGTATACTGTCAAGTTAAAACCCTGTAAGAGGGGAGTACAGCAACAAACAACAAAAGGTACAAGTCAGGAGGTTTTTTATTGGGGTATTTTTGTGTTATTAAGATGTACAGTGTGAACACCTCTGATGCTATTTTCACCATCTTGTTGAGATTGTCGTACAGTATAAGCCTGGCTTTGCTTCCAGTAACTAGCTATCTAGACAGCCTGCATGCTTGTTTTCAGTTTGGCTTACTCGTCTGTGGTTTGCACGTTTGCTGGGTTAAAGTTCACCTAGATTACTTCAGTACAAAATGAATTGGTATGTACGTGAATTGCCTTTTTCATAAGATACATTTCATTTGCCTTTAGTTTGACCATTGCTTCGGACTTAAAGACATGATCCAGTGAACTGCACAATCATGACTGGTCTCCAAGACGCCATCAACTCTATTCCATCATCAACAAACTCTAGTGAATGAATGTGAATATGGTGGGAAGAGCACTGATCTCTATTTCACCAAAACTCTCATGTGCATGGTCTATCACCTCCATCTCTGACTCTGAGAAGTTATTTGAATTCTTCTCCTCTTTAGTCCACAGACTGTGACATACTGATTTTGGATCCATATTATGGTAGGATGTGCTGTTCAGGGAAAGTAGTTGGAGTACTTTACCCAGCAGCCACTACTGCAGGGTCTGCGGATGAGAGCTGAATGTCAACAGTACAGCGCTTATAATTTAAATACATCCTGCTGCTAATGCGCTCTTAAAATTTATCAGCAAGGAGGGATGCGCGTGTGCGTGAGGATTTCTTGCCGTGTCTGCTCCTCATGAATATCTGAAGCAGTGTACATCGTTTGTGCATGTGTTTACTACTTCTGAGATGCATACTTGAATATACAGTCCCTTTTGAATGTGTTCGAACAGCAAGTCCTATTCTGTTGTTTTTGCTCTCCATTGAAGACATTTGGGTTTGGGATCAAATGATGAATATGGCATGACAGAAGCAGAATTTCAGCTTTCATTTCCTGATATTTACATCTAGATGTGTAAACCAACATAGAATGTGGCACCTTTGGTGGCTGAGCACTCAATTTTTAGGTGAGCAAATGTATTGGAACAGATAGTCTTGAAGTAAATAACACTTAATACTTGGTTGCGTATCGATTGCTTGCAATAACTGCGTCAAGCCCACTGACCTAACCAAACTGTTGCATTTATCTTTTGTGATGCTTTTTCAGGCTTTTATTGCAGCTTCTTTCAGTTGTTTGTTTTGAGGGTGTTTCTTCCTTTAGTCTCATCTTCTGGAGGTGAAATGCTGCATAATTGGTTTAACATCTGGTGATTGACTTGGCCAGTCTAAAACCTTCCACTTTTTTCCACTTTTTTTTGATGAAGTCATTTGATGTGTTGGCAGTGTGTTTTGGGTCATAGTCTTGCTGCATGTTGTTCATATTGAAAGTTACTCGTCAGACAGAATGTTCCTGTAAACTTCTGAATTCATTCTGCTGCTACCATCATGAGTTACATCATCAATAAAGATTAGTCAGACTGTTCCAGAAACAGTCATGCAAGCCCAATCCATGACACTACCTCCACCATGCATGACCGATGAGCTTGTATGTTTTGGATCATAAGCAGATCCTTTCTTTCTCCACACTGTTCCATGTCTGGATGTTAGTACACCAGTGGTTTCTTTCTTTTTCAGGACATTCCAAATTGTTGTATTGGCTATGTCCAATAGTTGTGCAATGGCTCTGATAGATTTTCCCTCTTTTCTCCGCTTCAAAATGGCTTGCTTTTCTCCCATAGGCAGCTCTCTGGTCTTTATGTTGGTTTATCCTTTTTAACAGCTAATGCAGTTTTCCCAGGACAAACCCAGGGCTCGAACCAAGTATAGATGTTCAGGGCTATGACTTGTTTAAACAATCAATTTAACAGGGTCCTCCTGGGCAACAGGAAACACCTGTCAGTCACATGTTCCAATATTGTTTATCACTTGAAAAATGGGTGGGTTCAAACAAAAGGTATGATTTTCTAAGTTGTTTTACACATCTATTTGAAAATCTCAAGAAGTAAAAGCTTAAATGATGAGCTATCCTCTCATATCTATCTTTTCTTCTGAAACCCAAAAGTTTTCAGTGTACAGCAAAAAAAAAAAAAAAGAATTGGGTTTGCAGTTCCAATACATTTGGAGGGGACTGTGTGTGTGTGCGTGTGTGTGTGTGTGTGCACATTACCCATCTGAATACCTTTTGAATAAATCTAGTAGTTATGTACAAGCTTTACACAGACTTACAGTACAAACATCTTGAGATTTCCTCTTTCTCTTTGTGTATATGTAATGTATAAACGAGAGCTTGCTGTTTTCTAATCGTGTAAGTCATAGCACTGTTTCATGCCACACTGCACTCAGCGCTGCAGCTTAAAGCCATGATTTGTACACCTCCATATTTGACAGCCAAGCCACACACGCACCCTGTAACTTTCTGTACATCCGTCAAACAGGAAGCCTCTTCTGAAGCTAAAAAGAGCTTGCTCATTAGAATAATTTTATTCCTCACGTGTGTGTGTGTGTGTGTGTGTGTGTCTGTGTGTGAGGTTGCCAGCTCTTGTGATGCTGAGTATCACCTGAGAGTACCATTAATCCAATTATGGCATCTCACTTTAAGGATTGTGTGTGTGTGTGAGAGAGAGAGAGAGAGAGAGAGAGAATGATCAGTAAATGCAGTGTAAGTTTCACTTTATGATTGGTGTGTTTGTGCTTGTTACTCTTATTTACTCTTCTGCTTGTTGTTCTGCTTGTGTTTTTGTAGATGAGGGGCCCTACACCAAACACTCCAACCCCTCCAGATCTCCGGATGGAGCACTGGCCATCAGAAGACAAAGTATCCCAGGTATCTACCTACCTTAAATTTTCACTTCACATTAACGGTACAGAGGCGCACGGTGGTTTAGTGGTTAGCACGTTCGCCCAACACCGCCAGGGTTGGGGGTTCGATTCCCGCTGCTGCCCTGTGTGTGCAGAGTTTGCATGTTCTCCCTGTGCTGCGCGGGTTTCCTCCGGGTACTCCGGTTTCCTCCAAAGTCCAAAGACATGTATGATAGGATGATTGGCGTGTCTAAAGTGTCCACTAGGTGTATGTGATTGTGCCCTGTGAGGGATTGGCACCCTGTCCAGGGTGTACCCCGCCTTGTGCCCCATGCTCCCTAGGACAGGCTCCAGGTTCCCCATGACCCTGTATGATAAGCAGTATAGAAGATGGATGGATTGATGGATTAAAGGTACAGTTTATAATATTTAAAACTAGACAAGTTTTATCCAAATCACTTTATTGTCAAGTCATGTCACATGTATTTATATGGCACAATTAGAAACAACTTTCGTTGACCAAGCTAATCAATTCAGTTATTGTTCTGGAGATTGTATTGTATATTATTGTATATGAATTGTTATGAAGTGTATATTTACATACACTTTATAGTGTCCTAAAGGAGAATATGTTCTTGCTTATTGATACTTGCTTGCGATATGCAGATAGAGTTATTTTAGTAAGATAGTAATTCATGGTTCTTTACTTTATGATTAGCGCACGTCAACTCAGGCTTTGCTTTTCTAGTTTTCCAGCCGCTGTGCTCTCTTAATTCTCCATGTCAACCCATGAGTTCTCTCTCATCGTTGTGAATTGATGCGACAGCTTAAAATACCATTTTGAATTAGAGCATAACGGATTAATTATTTCTGCCCGCAACCCTATACTGTACATTAGATCGTCTACACGAATAGAACCCAGCACACAGCAGCTGACAGACAGTTCCCTGACCATGCACTGGAAAAGTGTATATAAACCTCAGCCAGCTTCATGACGAGCCAATCCAATGTTCATCCTTCCATGTCACTGTGCGAACAAATCGCCGGCTTCACGAGCACATCCTCTCCTTTCTCTTCTGATTGTGTAAATTGAGACATTGTTTCTTTTAAAGCTGTACATGGCAGAAAAATGGTCTTTCAGCGAGTGAAAATAAAAGCCATGGATAATCCACAAGTATGGATTCCTGAGCGCATCAAATCCATCTTCAGGAGTGTTTGCTGTATATCCTTTGATTCTGTTTCCCACGCTGATATCTTTATATAGTGATGGCTGTATGTGTTGAGTTTTATTGTAGTAGCACCTCCGTATGATGCGTGAACGGAATACACAAGGCGTCTTGTCCCTGTATTTGGACCCATAGTGTGTGACTGAAATATAAAACTTGATTTTAAGAAAATGTATTTACCTTCAGAATCTTGATGGGTTTTTTTTCCTTCTACTATTTAAGTTTCCTAACTGAAATACGTACTTGATTAGTAATTCACAGTGTATCATGCGTAAATGCATGCTTCTTGTTAGTGTTCTAATCTCACATTATTCTCACATTATGTCTGCATCACACTGATGAAGTCAAACCATCCTTGATGCTCATGAATCAAATACCCATTCCATATTTGTTGCAGTCTTGCATTAAACATAAATGTGATGTCTCAGTAAGTGTCCCGGGCTCAGAGCTAGGGGGTGTCGAGCTCTATTTCCATTGCTATAGCTCTCTGATGGCTTGTAATGGATTCACTAAGTGTAGCCGTGTTCAATTTTTGAACGTGTTGGTTTGTGCTGGGAAAAGAGCACTGGCTTCATGCACCATTTGGTGAAAGAAAGAAAGAAAGTGATCAAGAGGAGATAAAGCAGCTTCAAATCCATGGATGCTGATTCCCACACTCGCTGGAAAATTGATAGTAAATCCAATGGCTTGTGGATGGATGGAAAGCAGAGGGGTTGCAGAGTGCCCTTATTACCGCTTCAGCCAGATCTGCCTGCTTTAATAGATTATACTCGAGTAGTTTAGCCAAATATAAAGCCCTGAATACTCATGTGAATTCGTCTGAGCTCTGAACTCTGCTTCATTATCATTCTACTGCAAAAGAATAATTTCAGTATTGCAATTACAAAATGATTCCTTTTAGATGTAACATGTCTCACCTCCATGCTGTAAATGTAGCTCGGATTTCTGAATCCCATGCACCACCAGTCGTGCTACAGTCTGTACTCATTCTGTCAGGTGGTTGAAGTTGAATATTCCAATGATTATATATTTTTCTGTTCATAGTTAGACTTACTAGTGTGTAACAACACAGTTACTTTAGTTCATGTGATCACTTGTATTATAGCAGCTATAAACTAGGGATGCACCGATACCGGTACTCGGGTGTGCTTGGATGCTGTGCTCATGTACTCATACTCGTACTCGTAAAACTACCCCGATACAACCGCACTGATACCACTTTACGACAACGTGACATAGCCTAACCTCTCGTCAGTTGAGCAGGTAGTCGGAAGAGGAGCAATGTCAGCAATTTGAAGATATTTTAAGATAAGTGATGATGATGATAAAAGTAGAGCAGACTGCAAACTATGCTCTGCTAAACAGTCAAGAGGAGGGGTAAAAAATAGCTCATTTAACACAAGAAATTTGATTAAACATCTAAAGAACAAACATAACACAGAGTGCAAAGAGTTTGCTAACGCTAGCAGCGGGAAACAGCAACAACCAGCATTTCAGCAAACGCTGGAGAAGCGAGAGAACATGTCCAGAGACAACCCACGGGCAGTAAAAATAACAGAAGCTCTTACACAGTTCATTGCTCTTGATGACCATCCGTTGTCAGTTGTAGATAATACAGGATTTCGTCGTCTTCTTGTTGTACTTGAGCTGAAGTATGAGATTCCCAGCCGTCACCACATTACAGATACCGCATTACCAAAGCTGCATGACTTGGTGAAAAAGCACATCAGGAACCTGTTGCAGGACATTTCGGCCTTCAGCTTCACCACTGATATTTGGACTAGCAGTGTCAGCCCAATGTCTCTTAGAAGTTTAACAGCACAGTGGATTGATGAGGATTTTACTCCCCAGAGAGTCGTTTTACAAGCAACGCAGTTTAGGGGTTCGCACACTGGCCAAGCCATAGCAGGTGCGTTTGATGACATGCTTCAGACGTGGGGCATTCCGAAAAGTGTGAAGTACTCATATTGGTACTTGGTATCAGGAAGTACCCAAATTTAACTACTTGTATTTTGTCTGGAAAAAAAGTGGTATCGTTGCATCCCTAATATAAACAGTTATTCCATAACCAACATCTCTTTTTTTTTTTTCTTTCTCTTTAAGCTGTTAAAAATGCTGACGATATCAACAATTAAATACAGTATTTTAAAAGATCTGCTTATGTTGACCATCTACCACTAGGCCCTTTGTCAAATCATAACATGCTTTATACAACAGTTCGTTCCGGTCCACTAATCTGATTGGACGAGCAGCATTCCAAGAGTGCTTATGTTGACTTTAACCACACTGGGACTCACCTGTGTTCACCATGTAAAATTCCACTTCCTAGTTTGAAACGGTTACTACAGTAGTGTTCGCGACATCAGCAGCAGACATGGCAAATGATACTTTTAAGGAATATAACTTTTGACGTAAAATATGAAAGCTTATCAGATGATGATGAAAAGGAAGAAGGGATGTCATTTTTCACGAGAAGCACCTTTTAACAGTATTATAAGCACCGACAGGCTATAAAGTGAGCATGGCTTCTTCAGGACCGATTTCCACAAGCGGAGCAAAAATAAACAGAATATTTGGGCATATTATGTCCGAAATGTCAGTTACTCTGTATTAATTTATTGTTAATCGAACAGTAAGGCTGGGCACTATATCAATATCATGTCAGTATTGTAATAAATGATTACGCAAGACACTTTTCTGAGATATCGTTGGTGTTATCATTAATGTATTTTTTAAGTTTTTAATAATTACAAATGAAATGGTAGTGAATGGATGCCGGTGATTTGCTGTATTTTTTTTTAAACTTCTTTGTCTTTGTAGGCATTAAAGAAAAGTATCATCAAACTCAGTTTAATGTGTTTTTGTTTATTTTACTATGTACGGTAGATAAATTATAAATGTGATACTCATCGTGTATCGTAGAAATCTCCTCAAGTATCGTGATGATATTTTTGCCATATCACCCATCGAACTGTTATATAAAAGCAATATCACACTTGCACTGATATTCTTGCTAGTTTCATTTGTTTTGTACTGTACAGTACTGTGCAAAAGTCTTTTATATATATATATATATATATATATATATATATATATATATATATATATATATATATATTTCTTTTGTAGGCATCTGCATTGAAATGCTGTAGAGCAAAGATGCCTACAAAAATAATTTAATTAAAGGTTTTCCATTGAAAAAAGTACTATAAAAAGCAGTAAACAGTAATAAATGAAACGAGGGCAACGACCCTTTGCTTAAAAAAACAACAACAGTAGTCTCAGGTAGAATGTGTGCAGTTTTATAAGGAAATGAGCTGTGAGTTTTATTCAGCATCTTGTAAAAGCAGTCATGGTTCTTCTGGAGACTTTGCCTGTCGCATTCGCTTCTTATTTTTGCAGCGATACCCAGCAGCCTTCATTGTGTTTTTCGTCTGAAAAGTGTCTCTTACATAATATTCTGCTTTCTTTACTGACATACAAACATTTTTCTGTTTCATTTTGTGCTGGAAAACTAATGTTTGGGAATCTTAAATGTGTTTATACTGAGTCGATAATGTAGAAGTCATAAAATAAAAACTTATAACAAAGTTTGTACTAAAAAAAAATAAAAAAAAGTAGGGTGCCTAAAATTTTTGCACAGGACAGTATATGTTTGCATTCTAGAGCTTATGCAGCTCTCTAGACAAAGACATCACCTCTTCACGAATGCATGAATGGACAGGTCTCTGAGCTACTCTTTGTCTTCCCTGTCAACATCCATGTAGAACATTCGTCTATATAAATGCCACATTAGCACTGAGTAGGTCAGTAAGCAGAGAACGTCTGTGTGTCAAAGAGAAAGAGAGATAGAGAAAGATGTAGAAGAGGAGAAGGATGTTTTAAGTCCGGGAGCCTTAGGAAATGGCCTCTAAATGATTTAGCATTTTCAAAGCACCTTGATGTAACATGACAACACAGTGCTGTGCATCTTCTAAACCAGAGCCATTGGAGCACAGCAGGAGTGGGGTGTGTGTATTATTGAATGGTGACACTGAAGGCATCCTTCTGCCTAAAACAGCAAAGAGCTGCATGAGCCCATTGTCTGTGGCTCGCTCTGTAAAGGTACAATGTAGGCATTTGTGAAGCTGCTTTGTAAACTCCCGTGGCGGTGTTCCCAGAGGCTTGTTGAATTGGTTTTGAATTGAAACGTCGCTGTGGGGGGTGGGGGACGGGGTTTCGTTGATGCCTGGAGGCTGTGATGAGAGGGTGAAGGGTAAGGCCAGGCACTGTAGAGAGCCTGCAAGAATGTGCTGTGTATGCAGCACGGTGCCGCACAATGCCCACCTCAAACGTATCATGATAGATGAGGAACGACATTCTCCTCCAGTCCAGCAGACCTCTCCTCTAAATATATCTTTCAGTGGGCTTTGCTGTTTGTAGTACAGTCACTCGAGGTGGAGACTTAATTGTGTATTAATCAATTCTTAGCCTTTACAAACCGCTAAGCCTGACAGTTTTGTAACCCATGTATTAGTCTCCCTGCGTAAGGATTCGTAGGTATTAAGGGAACGCTTAGGCAAATATAGATCATACGTGTTCATCTACTTTGACGAAGCAAACACATTCCCTCCGAGCACACTATAGGCAGTCCGTTCAGGGTTTTGCGATCGCAGAAATGAACGCAAAATCGAGCAATATTCGAAGGAGCTTGCAATTTTACAACGTTTCCGCAGATTTTCAGGTCCCGCATCATGTGGCATCATCACAACTAGCTCTCTTCGATTCACGTGTGTCGAACATGAGTACAGCTAAAAGGTCCCATGTACCAACAAACGCCACTGTGAAAGACCGCACAAAACCATTTTGTGCAAATGCAAAACACCGCATTTTTTGGCCGCAACAATCACAAATAAAACCCGCTAAATCCTGTATAGGTGTGTGTTTAACGTGTACAGTGTTGATCTGCAATCAGAATAAGTAGGTATATTTTGATTTGCAATACACTGATCCCATTTCTGCAACAGACTGGTGTTCCATCCAGGGTGTATTCCCACCGCATGCCCAGGATAGACTCTGGAACCACCACCACCACCCTGAGCAGAATAAAGCAGTTATTCTGTGAAAGTGAATGAGTGAGTGATCCCATATTTTTATTTTTTTATTTTTTTTATGTTCTGGAACCTTCAGTTACTAAATTATCCAAATGTGTGATGACCGGGGATTTTAGACTATTTGTCTTTTATGTTCAGTTCAATTCTGTTTTCTTTGTGTTGCACTGTTGGCAGTAGACATGCTAACAAAGCAGCTTTACAGAAATCTGGATGTAAATTGAGCAATGAGCATACCAGAGGTGGTAAACATTCCCTGAGACGACATGAGGAAGACACCTTGAGAAGACTCAAACCCGCCCTCTTCCATTTGACGCCCAATAAATGGGAAAGTATATACTTTTTAAATGAAACAATACTGGGTCTGTTGAAAGGAGGTTTGTTGTAAGCATATTGTAAATAAGAGCCCTAGGATGACCACAGGACAGTCTTGATCATTACAGCAGCAAATCTAGGGTATCCAGGTGATATTAGGTAGTAATTCAAGTGTTTCTGGGAAGGGATCGTCTTTAGGGTACCCCTGCGGGACCATCGACAACAGCAGAAGGTGATGAATCAGGCAGGGCCAGAGGGTGAGATGAGCCACAGCAATAAAAGTGTGTCAGGATTAGGAACCAGCATCATCAGTCAGCTGGGGTGCATGTATAGCTTATTAGGTACGCTTTTATCCTATAGTGGTACAGTATAAATGAGTCATGTGTCGTGTCAGTCAACATCACATGCTTTCAGAGCATAATATATGTCAATGTATGTATAGAAAGTTATTTCAAAGCTGATCTGTTAGTGAGTCTGTGTTTGCTTTGTCTCAGTGCTGATATTTGATGCTGATTAGTAGTAATTCATTAAAACATTTGCAGCACCATGACATTGTGGGTAGGTGTACAGGATGTTCATGTAGTTGTCCTCAATGGAGATTTAAGATGCTGAAGTCAGCACAATAGACCTTGATCGATCGTTTCAAGGTACTTGGGACCAGTCAGGCTAACCCAACACCCCCCCCCCCCCCTTTTTATATTTTTAGTGTTCCAGATTTTCTCTTTCACTATACTAGACTGGAGTCTAGACATTAGGAATGCATAGTTACACACTAAGTGGTACTACGCTGCACTTTAATGTCAAGCATGTAACAGTCTAATTACAATTCCACTAATTCAGCAGTTGACCATGAACAGCGGACAATTTTTTTTCTTTCCGTTCTGCTGATTCAATTCAAAAAGTGCTCAATTACTGAGCTTAAAGAGCAATTAACCTGTGCTTGCTTTATGTCCAGAAAAGGCTTACTTGCCTTGTATATGGTGCTAATATTATGCCATTAAAGTAAGTTAGAGAAAATGAAATCAACGCATTGCTT